>NC_090845.1:134641837-134821837 GCF_028021215.1 Eschrichtius robustus
CCCAACCACCCAGGCCCGGGGTCTGGCGGAGGCGTGAGAATGGGCAGGGGCACCTCCTCAGCCTGCTGCAGGGCCACTGGAATTAATTCACCTCTTACATCAAAGGATCCCAGATCGAGACAACAGGAAATCTGTAGAGAAACACTGGAGAAGTCAACGCTGCAAGAGGGAAGCAGCAATGTCGTCTGACCTGTGGGTCCCCAGGAGACGGTTACTCAGCGCAGCACACAACCCGCCCCCCTCCCCCAGGCCGGGATTAGGCTGCTCAACTCGGCCCCTTTTCCCGAGACGGCGACCTAATCTGTAATCTACAAGTTGTCATTTCTCCCGAAAGAGCACCAGAGATGAGGAAGAGCGGACCAGGCGCAGGAGGAGGGAGGGAGGGGGTGGGACTCTGCGCCAAAGGGACGCATCCGCCCGCCTGGCGGGGGTAACGGTGTCTGTCTGAAGTCACCACCGCGGGCGCCGCCCCCGCTCCCTCACCAGCCGGGGCACAGGGTTCCTCTCCAATAATGAAAAGCGCCTCTCAAACACATGGGAATCAGGGGTGTGAGAACGAGAAAAGAAGCAGGGGAAAGCAGAGATGCCGGGCAGAGCAAACGCTCTCGGAGGGGAGAAGTAGCAGACCGGTGCGGACGGAGAGGGGGAATAGGAGGCGGGGGAGAGGGCTGCAGGCGAGGGGAGGAGAAGGCGGGAGAGGGAGGAAGGAGAGAGAGGGAGGAGGGAACGAGGGAAGGAAGGGGACAGAGAGGGAGGGAAAAGGAGGGAGGAGGGAAAGATCCGAGAACCCAGCGGGCTTTGCACTCACCCGTGTTGTACACGTGCAGTTCGTCCACTATCCCCTCGTTGCCGCCGCCAAACACCACGATGAGCTCCTTGATGGCCACGGCGCGGTGGCCGTGGCGGGGCCGGGGCACTGGACCCGACCAGCCCACCACTCGCTTCCAGCGGGGCTGCAGGAGCACTGCTGGCGAGTTGGCGGGTGACACGGCCGAAGCCATAGTTCCGGGAAAGGGCGCGGTGGAAAAAAGTCACCAAGCAAGAAGGGAGGCCCCCAATTCCACTCACACACACCCCCCTTTCGTCTAAGGCGTCTCTCACAGAGAAGCGGTTCCTCACACAGCGGTGAACGGCTCCATGGAGGCCGCCATCTTAACTATTCTCCTTCTCTTCTACTCTTCCCCTTCTTCTCGCTCACCACGTCTCCTTAAGAGCCTCCTGAAGCTGTCGAGCGCCTAGACCCGAGAAGCTGGAGGCCGCCGAGTCCCGCCGCCCTGACTACTTGCCTGGGAGCTCCCACTTACAAGCTCGAGCGGGAGGCCGTGGGAGCCGCCATCTTGAGCCGCCTCTCTCTCCTCCCTTCCTCAATCGTAGCCCTCCCCCGCCGGAAATGGCGGAGCCCCGGCCCGGTTCCCACACCCCCCAAGTCTCCTGCACTGGCCGGCTTCCGGGGCGGGTGGAAATGAGCCACAAGCGCCGCGGTTGTCCCAGCCCCGCCGGAGCTCAGACCACAATTGTGGGAGCCGCCATCTTGAGACCGTCCCGCTTCCCCGCCCAGCGCTTAGTGCAGAGGCCGCTCCCTAAACAGCCTCGACACTTGTGAAGAATAGAGGCGCGCCGGAGGCCAGTGAAACGAGCTTGAGTTCTCGAGGGCTGCTCGGAGGCTCGCGCCGTACGGCTCGTGAGGTCTCGAGCGTCTCCCCTTAGTCCGCCTCTGCTGCTCAGGCTGCGCCTGCCGCCCTGGGAGCCGCCATCTTGAGACTAGCTCCCCCTTCCCCCCTATTCTCTTCCTCTTGGGTCAGTTCTTCCACTGCAAACCAAACGCAAGGCAGCGTCCGATCCTCGCTTCCCTCCTTATGACTCCTTCCCACAGGAGCCGCTTCAAAGAGGCAGAGTTAGGCCCCGAAGTGGCAACTGTACGGCAGGAGGAGCGGTAACGGCAGGGCGCTCATGCCTCCTCCCTGGGAGCCGCCATCTTGTGTGAAGAAGTAACAACTAAACATGGCGGCGGCGGCGGTCGGGCGAGGGGGCGGAGTTGGGCGACGTCACTGTTTCCCCCCCATACCCCGCCCTCGCAGGCTTCTCCTCCTGGCCGAGGCCTCTTAGAAGAACCTCGCGCTGCCTCGCGGCGAGGGACTGGTGCCGCTGCGCGCTTGGCTTGGGGTCAGGCCGCGCTCGGGTCAGGCACAGGCGTCCCCAGCCCTGCGGCCGCCGAAGCGCGCCTCCACGCCTCCGCCCTGGGAGCCGCCATCTTGCCACTTCCCCTCGCCCGGCCGTCCGCGGGCGTCACTAGCGACTTTCAGCACAAAACAAAGATGGCGGCTGCGGCATCTGGGGAATGCCCGGATGAGAGTGCCTCAGAAGCCGTTGGCCCCGCCCCCTTGGGAACTGCCCCCCGGGTCGCTGAAGGGACACACGCCAGAGGAATCGCTTTAACTAGCAGTGGGGACAGGGCACACAGGTTGCTGAGGGTGGCTGACGGAGACATTAGAGTCAGGCCTCGGACCGGGGAGCGGACGTTTTCCTGCTCCGCACGCCCAGCTGCCTCCGGAAAGGTGGCCCGAAGCCCGCCTCCAGGGGAGCCGGAGGCGGGGTGAGAGTGGGCGGTAACGCGGCCTGGCGCGCCACGCCGGGGGTGGAGCCCTCCCAGGCTCCCAGGCCTGCTGTCCCGCCCCCACGCGGGGGCGCCGCCGCGACCGCCGGCGCCCCAAGAAAAAGAGCGGGGCTGCCGCGCGCCGAGCCGCCCGCCGCCTCTCCGGCTGTCGGGCGGGCAGCCAGGCTGGCGGCGCCTGAGGCGAGCGGGCGGGCGCGGGAGCGGCCCGCATCGCCCCGCGTCACCTCGCGTCACCCTGCCCCGCCTGCTTCCCAGGGCCCCGCGTCCCGCCCCGCGCGCAGGCGCACGGTCGCCTTTCGGGTCCGCCCTTTTTCGAGATTTGAATTTCCCCCAGCAAAGCGAGAGAGGCAAAATACCCGGATGGTGATCGCTGGCCTTTTCGCGCCAATCCTGTAAGTTCTCACAACAACCTTGAGAGGTGGGTACTGTCATCACCCCGATGTTCCAAATCTTGCAGGAGACCGTCTGGTCGCTGCACTGTCATGCTCACTGCCAGACGCAGGGTGTAATGCGCTGCTGTCCGGGCTCTTGGAATGACAACAGATGATTTTTCCTGTTTCTCTCATCTTTATTTGATCTTCACATTCACCAACCTCCAGCCGAAATTTGGCCTTTCCCGCAATTACAAGTGTAGGCAGCAAAGCACAGAGCGTTAAGCCTGGTGACTGTGTCACCAAAGGAAATGACAGATCATTTGAGATCATATAACTTTTCTTGTAGATATCCTGAAATTAACTAAATTACAAGTTATTACAGAATAACTGCTTTGAAATTACTGTAGTTGGGCTTCCCTGGTGGTGCAGTGGTTGGGAATCCGCCTGCCAGTGCAGGGGACACGGGTTCGAGCCCTGGTCCAGGAAGATCCCACATGCCGCAGAGCAGCTAAGCCCGTGCACCACAGCTACTGAGCCTGTGCTCTAGAGCCCACAAGCCACAACTACTGAAGCCCGTGCGCCTGGAGCCCGTGCTCCGTGGCGGGAGGGGCCACTGCGGTGGGAGGCCCGCGCACCGCAGCTGGAGAGAGCCCGCTCGCAGCAATAGGACCCAACGCAGCCAAAAATAAATAACTAAAATAAATAAATTTATTTTAAAAAAAGAAATTACTGTAGTTATTCAACCTGCCCATAGATCCTGTAATTTAACCTATTAGTTAAGAAGCACATATATTACTATATCATACATTTTCTTTTTTTTTTTTATAAATAGAAATCCATTTTAAATTTATTTATTTTAGTTATTTATTTTTGTCTGCGTTGGGTCTTCGTTGCTGCGCATGGGCTTTCTCTAGTTGTGGCGAGCGGGGGCTACTCTTCGTTGCAGTGCGTGGGCCTCTCATTGCAGTGGCTTCTCCTGTTGCGGAGCACGGGCTCTAGGCACGTGGGCTCAGTAGTTGTGGCATGCGGGCTTTAGAGTGCAGGCTCAGTAGTTGTGGCACACGGGCTTAATTGCTCTGCGGCATGTGGGATCCTCCCGGACCAGGGCTCGAACCCGTGTCCCCTGCATTGGCGGGTGGATTGTTAACCACTGCGCCACCAGGGAAGCCCATATATCATGCATTTTCAAAAATACTTTAATAACTGTCTTTCGGCATATTAAGTTTCTGTTGTAATTCTGTTTTAGTTTATGCATTTGGAAGCATTTGTTTGAGAAAAGGCCAAAGAGTCCTGTGACACAGCCAAAGGACAAGAGCCCTCACCTGTGTTTCTGTGCCACCAACTGCCCTAAGTGACCTTGTCCGTTCACGTCACCTCTCTGGCCCCAACTCCTTCCCCTGTAAAATAAGGAAGCCAAGCTGCTGGTTCCCAGGCGCCTTAGCCACATTCAGTGATTCTGTCCTCAGAGTTCAAGAATCACTACGGTAGTTCCAGGCTCCTTGGGCATCCAAGTGGCCCAGATTGAGCTCTCCTGCTGCTGGTGGCCCATGGTACAGCCCTCAGACTGGCGTCCCCTTACCTGCAGAAAGGGAACAAAGGTGGTCAGGGTAGTCATGGGCACAATAAACAGTTGTCATAAACGATACAGGCCAAAGAAACCGCCACTGTGACACGTGACAGTGGCTCCTGCTTCAGTGCATCCAGACTGAGGAAGCAGGAGAGTTTAAGGAACACGTCTTAACCCCTTAGCCAGGAGACTGTCACGTTTTGCAGGACTTCCCGCAAAGAGCCCAGCACCAGACCAGGGGAGAGGGTGTTGCTGGGGAGCCCTCGGCCCTTCATGTGCCGGGGGAAGCTGGGAAGAACTTTGAGAGTCACGTAACAAGTGTCACAGCACCTCAGGGGTGCGGAGGAGCTAGGCCGTAAGGTACCCAGCCTGGTCTTCCTGGTGGACTTGGGAAGTTCGTCTGATTACACGTCGCTTTCAGCTTGCGCAAGGGCTCGGTAGCCTCTGGCCAGCAGCTGGAGAGGAGTCACTTTCCACGCCCTTCCTGGGCCTCCTTGTCTATCAAGCTGACAGTGTTGGGCTCCGGTCCCCAGCTCTCCTCCATGCTGGCTGGCAGACAAGAGGGTCAGGCTAGCGCTGGCCGCGTGGGGCCCGGGAGGCCTGGCTCTTCACACCAGGGAGTCGGGCCCCAGGTGGCGTCGGGGAAGGACCTGGAGATACGAGGCCGGGCCTCAGCTGGTGCCCCAGCCAGACTCAGGAGCGGAATGGGGAAGTGCCGGTGCCAGAGCGGAAGCCACAGCCGAGCTGAGGGTGTCAGCAGGCCAGGCCAGGGGGCACCCACGGGGCTACATGAGCATGGCACTTTGGTGCCTGGCCAAGAGGTCGGGGCGTGATCGTGTGCGAGTGGAGAGCCGGCCACTGAAGGGTGCTAAGCAGGGGCGGTCCTTGAGGGAGACGCTGGGGGCTGCTGTGTGCCAGCCTGGAAGTGGGGACCCCGGGGCAGGGGCAGCCCCCCAGCCCCCCAGCCTAGAGGCTCCTTAACCGGAAGCTGCAGCGAGGAGGTGCGAGACAGTGCTGCATGCTGAGATGAGGGTCGGGACAAGGCCTTCAGTTCCTTCGTGGAAATGCTGGTCCCCTTAACAACAGGCCCCCAAGGCAGGATGGGAGCGAGAAGGCTCACTAAGAGATCCAGCGGGCCCCTTCCCGGATCTTACAGGTGGGCCCCAGGGCCAGTCTGAGAAGTGAAATGGCAAACAGGACGAGGAAAAAGAGCAGGGGTGCTAGTTTTGTGCTTGAACAGAAACTGAGCAGCGGAGGGAGAGCACAGAATCAGACCCTGCCCCGCCCTTTCAGGGCCTGAACTGCAGGAGGGCAGGTGGACACTGGGCCTCAGAAATGAACTGTGGTCTACATCTCTAAGAACTCATTTAATTCACACCACGACTCTGCAGGGAGGTACTGGTAGCATCCCCATTCTGCAGGTATGCAAACTGAGGCCCGGAAGGGTTAAGGCCCAAGATCACATGGTTAGTAGGTGGGGGAGCTGGGGTTTGAACAGGGACAGTCCCTCTCGTCCCCATGCTTGCCTGCCTGATTGCTGTCTTCGCTTTGAGTCACTTTCAGGGCATTGAACCTCTTCTCTTGTTGATATTAATACATCTCTTGGCTACCAGGCCAACTCACACCGCAGCAGGCCCCAGAGCAGTTGATGGTCCATGAAAAGTCCACATTGTTTTTAAATTATCGGACTGCTTCTGTGACTGCAGGAAGTGGAAGGTTTTCTTGTGAGCCAAGGACAGAAGGTGATTTTGAAAGGCGCGGCACTTCAGGGGCAGGCAGGAGGGTGAACCAGGGTGGCAGGCCTGGGGGACGGCTCCCTGTGCCACCTGGCCTCACACCTAAGAAGCAGAAGGGAGTCCTCCCCCCGCCCCTACCCACCCCCACCATCCTTGCCTTAGATTCCAGAACTCGGACCACAGCTAATGGTTTCTCATTTAACTGGGTATTTGGTTCAAAGGACTTTGGGACTGGCTTGGAAACTTCCACATTTGTAATGCCACTGAGGTGGAAAAGCCCATTCTGAGTTTTAACAGCAGACCTAGGAAAGATTTAAGTCTCTAAATGCAGTGGCTCGAAGGGAACTAGGGCAAGGAGCGGGATTTTTATAGTACACAGATGAAAGAACAACAGCATAGGTATCAGGAGAGAGGGGCACAAAACCTCTAGGTGAAAGAGGGTTCTAGAGGCTTCTAGAGGCCACATATAAGAAGGTGAATGGACTGTGGGTATTCCTGCACTTTTATTTCTGTGTGTTTTTTTTTTCTGATGAAAACTGTTGGTGGATCCTGAGGCTGAGAATAGGGAAGATGGAGGCTCTGTTTTGGATGGTTTTCTTTCTACCCACACTCTTTAACTACACTCTTTTTGTAACCACAGAGGAAAAAGGCAGAACGATCCTCCACTGGTGCCAACCAATCAGCGGAACCCTTGCCTTCCTCTGGGCCACCGCCTCCACTCGGGGCAAGGTCGCAGCATCTGCGTCGGGAATCACGGGGACTTCTTCCTGCTGGCTCAGCTGGGAGGCTGAGGAGTGTTTTGCAAAAAAACTGTTTATCCGAATTCTGAAATAACACTGGAGACGGCTGCTCTCTTAAGCTCTCCGACCCGGGTCACACATAGGGCTCCAGATGAAGCCCGAGTCGGGGCAGGCCCTCTTCCACGTGGCCCTGGTCAGCTGCCTCTGCGCGGCCACCGTCCACACCGGTGTTTTCGCAGGTGTCTCTGTCCAAGTGGGCTATGAGCACTACGCCGAAGCGCCGGTCGCCAGCCTCCCTGCCCTCCTGGCCATGCCCTTCAACTCGCTCGTTAACGTGGCCTACGTGCTCCTGGGGGTGTACTGGCTGCAGAGCAAGGCCAGCGCCCCGGGGGGCCCCACAGAGGCACGGAAGGCTTGCTACCTGAAGGACGTCTTTGCGGGCATGGCCCTGGTCTACGGCCCGGTTCAGTGGCTGCGCATCGCGATGCAGACGCGCCCCACCGCCGTGCTGGACCAGTGGCTCACCTTGCCCATCTTTGCGTGGCCGGTGGCCTGGTGCCTCTGCCTGGACGGGGGCTGGAAGCCCTGGCTGCTCCTGGCCGTCGAGGGCCTCTCCCTGTGCAGTTACAGCCTGGCCCTGCTGCACCCCCGTGGGTTTGAGGTGGCGCTGGGCGTACACGTCGCAGCAGCTGTGGGGCAGGCCCTGCGCACTCAGGGGCGCCACGGCAGCGCTTCCTCGGGAACGTACTTGGCTCTGGGCGTGCTCTCCTGCCTGGGTTTTGTGGTCCTCAAGCTGTGTGACCACGAGCTCTCGCAGTGGCACCTCTTCCAGCGGCTCACGGGCCACTTCTGGTCCAAAGTCTGCGATGTGCTCCAGTTCCACTTTGCCTTCTTGTTCCTGACCAACTTAAACACCTGCCGAAGACGCCCTCCTGCGGAGAAGGTGCGTTGAAGTGTGGAAGGAAGGTGCTTCCGGCCGCTGACCCACCCTAACATCAAAATGCGCTCTCCGCTGGCATCCTGTCGTCAGTGTTCAGTGTCCTGGGTGCAACAAGATAGGATGATGACAGAAGACTGCCCCTTCCTTCAAACTTATGGGCTTCAATACTCTGAGTATGAATATTCAACATTATGAAATGTTATGCTCTCTGCAACTTACTTTCAAAGAGTTAAAGCAAATATCTAAGGGCCGGGATGTGGGGTTCCATTTTAGTATTCTTGTAATTTTTCTGTAGTTTGAAATTTTTCGAAATAAAATGCTGGGGGGAAATGACCCCAAGAAATCCATCAGACTCATGGTTGGACAAAGAATGGTTGTCTGCTTCAGGATGTGGGCTACAAGCATGGGCTGGCGACAGTGGGGCAGGGTAGCTTCTGGCTGGCGTGCCAGGCCAGGCGCTGGGGTTACCAGTGAGCGTCCCCAGAGGTATCTGGCTTCAGGGAGACTGAGTCATAGTAAACACATGCGCCTAGCAGACTGGTGGGGAAATCCGAAGTCCAGAGCACTAACTCACTGTGACATCTGCGACTGCCAAGCTGACAGCAGGTCACATGGAAGTCACGTCACCTCAGATCCTTTGTGGAACAAGGCAGGGTGCGTCTAGATGAAGAAACACCCACAAATGTCAAAAGTTGAATCCTCACCAGAATGTTGCTTGCTGGGTCTTCCCTCAGAGCCAGGGTATAGCTTAGATGTCCTCAGCAGCTAGGGTTACTGAAGTGTCAGGTGTCTGTCACCCATGGAGAAGCCCGGGTCCTTAGGAACCGTGATCCCCTGATGGCGTCTCAGCGTAGGGCCATGGACTTGGCATCTTTCAACCCCAAAGCGTGCTTCTCATGCAGATGCTAATGCTTGAACCAGAGGGCCCCCCTCGGGGGGGGGGGGGGACACTGAGGCCCAAGAGATGCTGAGGGGTCTGCCTTTGGGTTGCCCTTTAGAGACCATCTCCCTATGCATTCTTTCTCCCACTTGGTAACGTGTTCTTTAGACACCTGTTTCATTCCCCGTCACCTGAAAGGCATCTGGTCTTTAAAGACAAAGGTGAGGGCAGAAGGGAGAGGATGTCCTGTCCCTGCCGAATGGCGTCTCGGGATGGGCAGCCCACATGCATCTGTTCAGTGTCCCCTGAGGCCCCTCTCCCTGGAGCCTCGAGGGTTGGCCTGTGGACCGTTGCCATGACTACCAAGGTGATTTTGAAACCGGGTACCTGGGCAGGATGTTCTGTTCTGGGCACATCTCCAGTGGGTGGCGGGTCTCAACCAAGTTGTTACCTGAAGAATCCTGTCGGTGAACATTGCCTCTGCCCCTCCCCTGAGGACTGGGGCCCGAGGCGGGGCCTGCCGGCTTTGAAGAGCAGGGCCAGCATTTGCTTCGGGAAGCAGCTTTGTTCCACTACAGTTATCTCGAAGGCTTTGTATGTCCTAGAAGAGGAAAAAGGCTATGGGCATCTCCTCGAGGAGGCCAGAGGGAGGGAGGGGAAAGACGTGATTTCTCGGGTGTCTCAGTTAGAGACGGAGGTGGCAGTGTGGAGGAATGGGGGAGGACCAGGGTCTGATGTGGGGTGGGCTCTGATTCCCCCCTGCTTGGCTACCTCTCTCTTAGTCGCTGTTTCCTTCCTTGACAGAGTGGATCCCTTGAGAATTGGGGCTTTGCATAGCCTCGTTCATTCCATACCTTTGAGCCGCAAGCACCCATAACTTATTTTGTTGTTTTTATTTTATTTTTACCAATACCTATTTAATAAATAACCCTGGGAACCTTCTGGGTTTCATTCCACTCCTGTGTCAGGCTGGGTCCCCACAGGAAACAGGTGTCACGCTGAGATCAGGGTGATTCAGGACTGTTTCATGAAGAACTACGAACACCACTGTGCCGGGGGTGGGGAGGGAAGGGGGGGAACCGCAGGGGGTCTTTTCCACTCGGGGGCCTGGGGAGACCCTGGGCGGGGTGGACTCCACCCAAAGGAGAGACTCGTGTGGAAGGGACACCTCGGATGGGGCAGAAACCTCCAGAAGCCCAAGGTGGTCAGATGAAATGCAGGACATCAAATAACGTTTTAGTACCAGTGTGTCCCCAATGTCTCATGAGATGTGCTTATACTAAAAAAATGTTCATTGTTTATCTGAAATTCAGGTTTCACTGCGTGTTCTGTCTTTATTTGCTAAATCAGACGGCCCTATATTGAACCCATCCAACCAAAGCCAGAGGCCTGGAACCTTCTCTCTCTGCCCCGTTTTTGATCAGTGTTTCTCAAAGTGTGGCCAGCCTCAGCCACGCAGCTTCCTGCGTCCCCTCCAGCCCTGGTGAGTCCCAGCTTCCTGCGTCCCCTCCAGCCCTGGTGAGTCCCGGCTTCCGGGGCCGGGGCCTCAACCAGCCTCAGCCCTGCCCCAGGCTGCGAGGGCGCCCGCGGTGTCAGGCGCCAGAGGACGGAGGCTGGCGGCCGGGCCCCCTCCGGGCTCTGCTCTTTCCTCTGCAACCTGCCCCCGGAAAGCAGCGAAGCCGATGGTGACCAGATGGGCCCTGCCCCCGCGTCTGGCCTAACGGTTTCGAGGCTCCGAAGCTGGGAGGGATCTCAGAAACCGTCTGCGCAGCCCCCTCGTTCCGCAGAAACTGAAACTATAGATGTGCGACTTTGCTGAAGGTTTCAACGCTGAGCATCCGAAAGGCAGGCGGCCGGCCTCCAGGCCCTTCTGCCACGATGCCCCACCTCCCCCGGGAAGCAGTGACAGTGGGGGCACCACCTGGCCTCTTCTCACTTCCCCACACGCGGCCTGGGGATCTGCTCCCCCTGAAAGCAGTGGTATTGGTTTTGCTCTGATTGTGCAGGTATACAGGCTCACGGTGGGGACGACGAGCCAGCCGAGAGCGCCATCGGGGTTGCGGTGGCCCCAGCGTGGGACACACCCCCCTGCACCTGTCTTTCCCGCTCACGGTGCTGGGCCCCGATGCCGCCCCTGGCCCCGCGCCGCTGCAGTGGCATCTATACCGGCCGCCCTCACCCCAACCTCCTGTGCCTGCCCCTTCGCCCTGGAGCTTGCCTTCCTCTGGGTCAGGGTCAGGAGGCGACTCAAGGGCACCCAGGTTGCCTTTCCCACTGACATTATGGTTCAGTTTCTAACGGCGATGAGAGAGGCTGGGCAAGGCGTCAGGGGGCTTTTCCATTTTGTGCCAATCTGATGGGGGCAAAGCAAGACCTCGTTGTGACTTTAACTCGTGCCCCTCCACACACACGCATGCACACTTGTGCACAACTGGTGCTTGTGCACTTGTCTGTTGGAAGTTAGGATTTATTCTTCTGTAGGTTGTTGGTTTATATCCTTTCCTCATTATTGGACTTTTTCTTCCGAAAGTGTGCAGGAGCTTGTTTTACATTATAAACATTAACCATTCATCTGTCATACAGGTGATACATACGTTTTCTTTTTTTTTTCTTTTTTTTTCTTTTTTTTTTAAACTGATTGGAAATTGAATGCAAACTAAGACCACTTGACTGTTACTGAAATGAATAGCCCAGTTTGCTCTTTTTTTTTTTTTTTTTGAAGAAATTCACGTTCTTTTATTTATTTATTTATGACTGTGTTGAGTCTTCGTTTCTGTGCGAGGGCTTTCTCTAGTTGCGGCAAGTGGGGACCACTCTTCATCGCGGTGCGCGGGCCTCTCACCATCGCGGCCTCTCTTGTTGCGGAGCACGGGCTCCAGACACGCAGGCTCAGTAATTGTGGCTCACGGGCCCAGTTGCTCCGTGGCATGTGGGATCTTCCCCGACCAGGGCTCGAACCCGTGTCCCCTGCATTGGCAGGCGGATTCTCAACCACTGCGCCACCAGGGAAGCCCCATACGTTTTCTTAATCTCATTTGTCTTGCCTTTGTGGGCATCTTAAGGGAACGTGGTTGAAGGTTTCCCCGGTCATGGATGTCTAAATGTCTGTCTTTTTCTTTGTAGCTTTTGGGTTTCTTGTCTATACATCAGGTAGCTGTGTCAAATCTTAACATCTCCTATAGCTGCTTCAGGTAGTTTTCATTATAAAAAGTTAATTATAAAATTATTAAGACTAATACTCATAAAATAGTTGAAAGTTACATTCAGAAACAAAACAGTGCAGCTGTCGTCACTGTTAACAGGACAGTTCACCGAACTGTTCTTGACCGGAGCCCTTCACAATCATGTTCTATGGAAATGCCCAAACCCCGTGGAGCACGTCTCATCGCAGCCTGGGGGACGAAGGAGATTTTGTTTCTCGGCACTTAAAGTTGGGCACGTCCCACAGGTAAACATTTCCCTCTCACCTCCGAAAGCCTCCATGAGTAGAAATCTTTGGGTAAATATAAACTAGGCAATTTCTGTTCCCGAGCGAGCCCCCAGATAGCCATGAAATTGGAGAGCGCCTCTTCCCCTCCTAAGTGGGTCTTGGGTTCCCGGTGTTTTCAGCTGCCAGGTGCCCCTCGAGCCCTGGCTGCCTCTCTGCTAAGTGCTGAATTCCGGGGCCGGAAAAGCTCCCCAAGCCTGCTTGCCCAGCAGGTCCTTCTAACCATTTTCATGTGTTTCTAGTCTTTTCTTCCGTTTCCTGCCTTTCACTTGGATCTTCAGAACCGCTGACTTCTGCTTTTACTTCTGCCTCTTCTTTCTCATGCAGCTTAACAGATCACACCGGGGCCTGACCCTACTCTCCCGCCCCAGAGGCAACCACCGTCCGGAGTTGGGTGTAGCCCACTCCCCAACACGTTCTGAGACCTTTCCTACAGGGGAGCGGGGGGAGATGACCAGCAATGTGCACTGCCGTCTCGCACGTGCTGTAACCTTCCCTAGATGCACCACGTGGCCCTGACCCATCTCCCACCAGCTTCAGGACTGGATCTGTGGGTGTTTTCCCCCAGGTCTCCTGGCTTCCCATCAGGGTAGTTCCTCCTTCGCTGCTGCTGTCTGGGCCTCTCTGCCTACGTGTGAGCACGTCGCTAGGGGATCTGCCTGTGCACAGCACATCTGCACTTCAGCTGAGCTAGAAGTTGCCAAATCCCTCGCCACGGTGGTTGCTGAAATGACTGCCCAGCAGAGTTCCCGTTGCTCCATGGCCTCACCAGCACGTAGTACTGGGAGAGGAGTTACTGTCTGCTGCTCTGATGGCAGTGAACTAGAATTTCATTTCCTTATGGTTTGCCTTTCCCAGCTTAAAACTGAGGTTGCCTGGAAAAATCAGACATAGGATCCAGCAATTCCACTTCTGGGTATCTCCCCAACAGAAGGGAAAGCAGAAAAACAGAAATATGGATCAATGGAACAGGATAGAAACCCCAGAGATAAACCCATGCACCTATGGTCAACTAACCTATGACAAAGGAGGCAAGGATATACAGCGGAGAAAAGACAGTCTCTTCAATAACTGGTGCTGGGAAAACTGGACAGCTACATGTAAAAGAATGAAAGTAGAACACTCCCTAACAGCATACACAGAAATAAACTCAGAATGGATTAAAGACCTAAATGTAAGACCGGACACGATAAAACTCTTAGAGGAAAACATAGGCAGAACACTCTATGACATAAATCACAGCAAGATCCTTTTTGACCCACCTCCTAGAGAAATGGAAATAAAAACAAAAATAAACAAATGGGACCTAATGAAATTTAAAAGCTTTTGCAAAGCAAAGGAAACTACAAACAAGACGAAAAGACAACCCTCAGAATGGGAGAAAATATTTGCAAACGAATCAACAGACAAAGGATTAATCTCCCAAATATATAAACAGCTCATGCAGCTCAATATTAAAAAAACAAACAACCCAACCCAAAAGTGGGCAGAAGACCTAAATAGACATTTCACCAAAGAAGACGTACAGACGGCCACGAAGCACATGAAAAGATGCTCAACATCACTAATTATTAGAGAAATGCAAATCAAACTACAGTGAGGTATCACCTCACACCAGTTAGAATGGGCATCATCAGAAAATCTACAAACAACAAACGCTGGAGAGGGTGTGGAGAAAAGGGAACCCTCTTGCACTGTTGGTGAGAATGTAAATTGATACAGCCACTATGGAGAACAGTATGGAGGTTCCTTAAAAAACTAAAAATAGAATTACCATACGGCCCAGCAATCCCACTACTGGGCATATACCCTGAGAAAACCATAATTCAAAAAGAGTCACATACCACAATGTTCAATGCAGCACTATTTACAAAAGCCAGGTCATGGAAGCAACCTAAATGCCCGTCGACAGACGAATGGATAAAGAAGATGTGAGAAAAGAAAAAAAAAGATGTGCTACATATACACAATGGAATATTACTCAGCCATAAAAAGGAACGAAATTGGGTCATGTGTAGAGACGTGGATGAATCTAGAGACTGTCATACGGAGTGAAGTAAGTCAGAAAGAGGAGAACAAATATCGTTTATTAACGCATATGTGTGGAACCTAGAAAAATGGTACAGATGAACCGGTTTGCAGGGCAGAAATAGAGACACAGACGTAGAGAACAAATGTATGGACACCAAGGGGGGAAAGCGGCGGGGGCGGGGGTGGTGGTGGTGCTGTGATGAATTGGGAGATTGGGATTGACATATGTACACTAATATGTATAAAATGGATAACTAATAAGAACTTGCTGTATAAAAAAGATAAAATAAAATTCAAAAATTCAAAAAAAAAAAAGGAAGGGAAAGCAGGATCTTGAAGAGATACTTGTACACCTGTGTTCACAGCAGCGTTATTCACAATAACTGAAACATGAAAGCAACCCAAGTGTCCATCAATGGATGAATGGATGAACAAGATGTGGTCCATCCAATCAGTGGAATGTTATTCAGCCCTAAAAAGGAAGGTCGTTCTCACACCTGCTACAACATGGCTGGACCTACAAGGCATCACGGTCAGGGAAATCAGCCAGACACAAAGGACGGATACTGTGTGACTCCACTTGTATGAGCCGCTTAGAGTCGTCAGATTCCTAGAGACGGAAAGTAGGATGGGGGGGCACGGGCTGGGGGAGGGGTAGGGGAGCCATGGGCTGGGGGAGGGGTAGGGAGGGCACGGGCTGGGGGAGGGGTGGGGGGGCACGGGCTGGGGGAGGGGTAGGGGAGCCATGGGCTGGGGGAGGGGTAGGAGGGCACGGGCTGGGGGAGGGGTAGGGGGGCACGGGCTGGGGGAGGGATGGGGGGCACGGGCTGGGGGAGGGGTAGGGGAGCCATGGGCTGGGGGAGGGGTAGGGAGGGCACGGGCTGGGGGAGGGGTAGGGGGCACGGGCTGGGGGAGGGGGAGGGGGGCTAGTGTCTAAGGGGGACAGAGTTTCCCTTGGGGAAGATGGACAGTTCTAGAGATGGATGGCGGGGATGGCTGCACACCAACCTGAGTGTACTTAATGCCGCCCAACTGGGCGCTGAAAAATGGTTAACGTGGTAAACTTGATGTTATCTGTATTTAACTATACTTTAAAAATCGACATTGATCTCTGCAGTTCACTAGCTGAGACACCTTGAATACGTTTTGTCAGCCTTCTGTGCCTCAGTTTCCCCTCTCATACGGCATGGCTGGTTGTGAGCACTGGTCGAGGTGACCCATAAAAGCAGTTCAGGAAAGTGTCTGCACAGAACCAGCTGTGGGTCCTGGCCGCTCTTCCCAGCCCAGAGCTGCATCTCTCGGGCTGCACCGTAGATGAGGAAACACGAATCATACTGGGAGTAGCTAATGGTTACTGAGGGCTTACTGTCGAGGAAAGTAAGTTTAGAGAAGTTGAATAACCTTCAAGTTTGTGGAGGTAGGAAGTGGCCAAGGTGGGGTTGGCCCTGGGGCTTCAGAATTCCCTCCCTGCTCTCGGCTGCTACGTTGTGATTTGTAATTAGAGCCCTTGCCACCGTGGCTTGGGAGCCAAATTTCATTTTGAAAATATGTTTAAAAATTGAGGGACTTCCCTGGTGGTCCAGTGAGTAAGACTCTGCGCTCCCAATGCAGGGGGCCTGGGTTCGATCCCTGGTCAGGGAACTAGATCCCGCATGCAAGCTGCAACTAAACGATCCCGCATGCCGCAGCTAAGACTTGGTGCAGGCTAAATAAATAAATAAATAAATAAATAAATAAATAACTAAATAACTGAATAATTGCGATAGGAATCACATACCATACAATGCACGCTTCTAAAGTGTACATTCCAGTGTTTTTCAGTATATTCTGTGCAACCGTCACCATGAATTCCAGGACATTGTTATCACCCCAGAAGAAACCCCAGGCCTGTTAGCAGCCGCTTCCCATACTGCCACCCAGTCCTGGCACCCACTCATCTGCTTTCTGCCGCTCTGGATTTGCCTCTTCTGAGCCTTTCGTATAAATGGACTGATACACCATGTGGCCTTTTGTGTCTGGCTGCTTTCACCCAGCATCGTGTTTCCGAGGTTCATCCATGTCGTAGCATCTATCAGTACTGCATTCCCTTTGACGGCCGTATAGTTCTCCACGGTGTGGTTAGACCACCTTTTGCTTACCCAGTCATCAGATGGACATTTGGGTTGTTTGTACCTTTGGCTCTTATGAGTAATGCTGCTCTGCACATTTGTGCCTAAGATTCTGTGCGGACAGGGTGTCTTCCTTTCTCTTGGGTCGGTAGCTGGGAGTGGCCATGCTGGGACGGGGGCTGATTCCATGTGGAATTGTTCAAGGAGCGGCCGCACCGTTCCCACCGCAGCACACAAAGCTTTTGATTTCTTGACATCCTCACCAGCCCTTGTTACTGAGTTTTGATTATAAGCATCCTAGTGGGCGTGACGTGGGCTCTCATTACGCTTTGAAAATACATTCTTAATTTTCAAAACCCTCTCATAGGCACTGCACTGGCACACGCACCTGGCTGTGTCACAGGGCATCTCAGCTTCCCCAGAGAGCGCCCTGCCCTTGCCGGGCAGCCATTCGGGAATGTTTTCCATTTGAAGCTATTTGTCCTTGCCATTCAGATGGGCTTTATAGTGTACAACACAAACAGGTGGTGGAGCTGAGCCTGTGACACCCACAACGAGCTGAGCCAGCCCCACTGGTGGGGCTTCTGGGGTGGCCGACACAACAAACAACAGACGTCACCTCTGAGAGGACTTCAGATCGGGGAACTGTCAGAGATTACAGAGATTGTCACGCTGCATCAAAACCACAACCTCCAGGCATATGCTGTTTACTAGACACTCACCTAAAACATATGTCTGCGGAAAGATCACATGTGAAAGAGGGAGAAAAAAAGATATACTCGGCACCTACTAACCAAGAGGGAGCTGGCGTGGCTATAGTAATATCAGACAAAACAAGAACATTTTAGGAATAATGTTAAAATGGGTTCAAAATATATAAAGCAAAAATTGACAGAACTCCAGGGAGAAATAGACAAATCTAGCACCGTAGAGGGA
This sequence comes from Eschrichtius robustus, assembly GCF_028021215.1. Classification (NCBI taxonomy): domain Eukaryota; kingdom Metazoa; phylum Chordata; class Mammalia; order Artiodactyla; family Eschrichtiidae; genus Eschrichtius; species Eschrichtius robustus. The sequence continues at coordinate 134,659,251 of NC_090845.1, forward strand.
GGTTTCCACGGGCTTTCCTCGAAGGTATTTAGGTCAAGCAGACAACAGTTCTGTGAAGATTCAGAAAACGTGAAGGAGCCAGTGACTAAGGGCACCGTGACTGAGGCTTCCTCGGTCAGAGCACCTTCCCTCTGCCCCCATGGCCGCAATCGGTGTCTGAAGACGATGGCAAGTTGGAAGCTTGGTGTCAGACCACTGTATTTGAAGACAGTGTGATTAGGTTAGAAGTCGGTGCACGCATGTGCACACACAAGGACGCACAATTGCCACACATTGCAAAGTCTAAAAAAAAATCGTAACGAGAATTTAAAAATACTTAGAACTACAGTAATAAAAAGAACGAAATGATAAAAGTGGTGGGTGATACTGAAAATGTTATTTAAAGTAAAATTTACAGCTTTAGGGGCTCACGTATCCGCATTATTTTTATTGACCCAAAACATATTAAGTGTAATCACTTGGACTTTCCATACACACAGCGGAGGCGCCATCAAACCAAGCCCCAAACTAAACGTTACTGTGACCTCTATCACTCTCGATTGGTTTTGCACATTCTAGAACTTCATACAAATGGAAGCTTACAGCGTGTGACATTCATACACGTATCAGCACATTGATTCCTTTTTATTACTGAGTAGTAGTGAGTGATATGGATATCCGACAGCTCTATTGATCTGTTAGTCTGTTGATGGGCATTTAGTTGGGGGCTCATATAAAGAAAGCTGCTGTGGACACGCAGGTACAAGCCTTTGTATGGACGTGCTCATTCATTTCTTTTTGGTACACACCTAGAGCGGAATGGCTTCCTGGGGGTAGGTGAAGTTCAAGTTCAGAAGAAACCAGCTAGTGGTCATCGGAAGTGGCTGGCCCACTTCGCACCGCGGCTCCACTCCCTTGACGACACTTGCGTTTCCCCGCGACTGACGAGGCTGAGCAGGAGGCGGGGCGGGGCTGTTGGAGGAGGGGGGAGGGCGGGGGAGGGGCAGGGCCCCGCAGGGAGGAGCTCGGGGCCCCGCAGGGCCAGCTCCTCATTCCTGAACCGCTAGACCCCGAGGCCAGCTGCGGCCTCGCCCAGCTTCTCTCTGCGGCTTGGCAGCTGGGAGGCGGGGAAACCGACGTCGCCGACCTTGACCCCAGAAAGTAAAGACAAGCTTCCAAGTGTGTTTAATGAAACCGAAGGGACCTTCTCCCAGAAGAACGAGAGGAGCACACAGGCAGACTCCCTGTGGCTGTCTGTCCGGGCTCCATTCCGCAAGTCCAGGCCGGTGTCTGGTGCTCCGTGGGCACTTCTGGCCTGAGTAACTGTATGATCTGGTTTCCAGACTTGACAAAGATAACACACACACACAGCACACACAGCACAAAGAAAACTGCAGATCCTTTTCACTGGAATGTTGATGCACATTTCAAAAATTAAAAATTAACTCAGACAATCCAAAAGCAGATTAAGAAATGAATATACCATACCCAAGTGGAGTTCATTCCAAGAGCGCAGAGATGATTCAATTGGGAATGATGTTACTATAATTAGTAATATTAATACGTCCAAGGAGGAAAGCATGACATCAGTAGTTGTCAAAAGGTATTTGAAGCAATCCCACTTGTGGGTATCCACCCAAAAGAATTGAAAGCAGGCATTGGGACAAATATTTGTACACCATTGTTCACAGCAGCATTACAATAGCCAAAAGGTGGAAGCAACCCAACTGTCCATCAACTGATGAATGGACAAAGCGTGGTAGAGACACACAGTGGAATGTCATTCAGCCTTAAAAAGGAAGGAAATTCTGATACATGTTTCAACATGGACAAACCTTGAAAACATTGCGCTGAGTGAAATAAACCAAGACACAATTGCACAGAGTGTATGATTCCATTCTATCAGGTGCCTAGAGTAGCCCAGCTCATAGAGACAGAAAGTAGGATGGTGGGTGCCAGGGCCTGAGGGATGGGAGGGGGAATTATTGTTAAACGGGGACAGAGTTTCAGTTGGGAAGATGAAAAGAGTTCTGCGGATGGATGGTGGTGACGGCTGCACACCAGTGTGAATCACCTGAACTTAAATGCCACTGAACTCACAGTTAAAAGTGGTCAAAAGGGTAAATTTGATACATATTTTTACCACAATAAAAAAATGAAGGGAAAAAGGTATTTGGTAGAATTCAATTCGCTTAATAAGAGAGGAATTGGAATAGATGACATTCCAGTTCACTACGGCTGCACAACAAACTACCCCAAAATGGTGGCTTAAGGGACTTCCCTGGTGGTCCAGTGGTTAGGACACCGTGCTTCCAGTGCAGGGGGCGCGGGTTAGATCCCTGGTCGGGGAACTAGGATCCCACATGCCGCGCGGTGCGGCCCAAAAATAAAAAAGCAGAACAAAACAAAAAACCGGTGGCTTGAAACAATGCCAAGTGTCCGTTTTGCTGGTGGGTCTGCAGCGTGGGCAGGGCTCATCTCTGCTCTATGTGGTGTCAGCCGGGGCCAGCTCACCAAGGGCAAGTGGGTGCTGGATGGTAGCTGGGTGCTCAGCTGGGGTGACAGAGGGCACTGATTCCTTTGCACACGTGACCTCCGGGTCACCTTCCTCACCGCTCGACGCCTGGTTCCAAGGGTGGTGAGCCTCTCAAGAGACAGACCTAGCCTTGGATGTCCCTAGTCCCTTCTGCCAGACTCCATGGTCAAGGGGACTCTACTTCTTGATGGGGGAGTGCAAACGTTCTGGAAGAACAAGTGGGATGGGAAATATTACTCCACCCATTTTTGGACAGTGAAATCTGTAAACAGATGCTAGTAGCTTCAGAGCTGATATATCTATCTCTCAAGCCAAAAGGCCCTGCTGTGCTTCATGGTGAAAGACAACATCCCACGATCGATCACCATTATTATTTCACATTGGAAAAGATACAAGGAATATGTGTTGGAAACGACAAAGCAAAGTTCTCATTATTTGTAAATAAGATGATTGTACAACTGAAAGGTCCAAGATAATCAACTGAAAAAAGAATTCTAAAACATAAGCAAATGCAGTCAGTTGGCTGGTTACAAAATTAACACCACACCAAAAAAGGGGCAGGTTTCTATGAAAAAACAAGTTAGGAAACGTTGCGGGGTATCCCGTTCCATCCCCATTTCCTGAAGCCACACCAAGAACGAGAAAACTTGACAGTCTCGAGTCTCCTTTGCTGGGGGTCACTGCTCCTCTCGGCAACTGGGCCCCGCATCCGTCAGGGAGGTGTGTTTCTGGTCCGGGCTGCTGAGATGGCACGTGAGGCAGGCCTCGCCAGCCCGGATTCTGGCATTCTGTGCTGGGTCTGATCTGAGACCGGGCATGGTTTTCTCTTTGGGCTTGTCTGGTTTTAGGATCGGGCTTCATGCCTTTAACCAGCCTTCGCAGGTAGTCTCAACTCCTTGGAAGCATATGCATGAAAATGGTTTTATTTTTACCAGCAATTGCCCCCACCATTGGGTTGTAGTAAGTCCCCCTTAAGAAATGGGAGGCCGAGTCCGTCACTTTTCACTGTAGTCAGTCTCATTCTGGGTCTTAAATCCAATGGTGTTCATTTGCAAACATCCCCCTTGTACCCGATTCAAGTCTCTCCCCTGCCCAGGAGCCCATCCGCCTCGGGCTCGCCTTCTCCCTCGCCTCCCAACCCTGCCCACCCCACGGCTCTTGCTGCTGGGGGGGTCCCTCAGTAGGACATCCTTGTGGGTAGAAGTCAGCGAGACAGCCCACTTCAAACGCACCATCTCCTCGCTATGCCAGACGGTGGTGGGGCAGGCTGCCCGCGGCCGGGCCGCCCTGGCTCACTCGGGTCCCCCAGCACCAGGAGCTCCGCCACTTCCAGATGAGATGGGGATGACTCGAGCGCCTCTGGTCTCCTGGGTTGGTTCTCTGGGGGCACCCCTCCCTGGGCTTTGCAGAGGGCAAGCTGCCCACGCGTTCCCCTCCAATGTTACAGCGCCGCCACCAGTGCCCCTCGTTGCCTGGTCGTGGGAGGGCCGGTTGTGCCGGAAGGTGCCTCTCAGCCAGCCCCAGGGAGAGGTGGCTTCCCCCACCACCAGGGCAGCTCCTGACCTGCTCAGGTGAGAACTGAAACCACGATCGCTCAGCCCTTAGCTCCCGGTGCCTGTACTATGCCAGGAAATTCTTGTCTAGGACGTGGAAGTTGCAAATAACTCTATTGTTGATTTCAGAAGCTTCCTCCAAATCCATTTATCCAAACATTAGATTATTCAACCGGCCCTCATCAGGGTAACAGCCTCCAGCCTAGAACCACAGCAGGCTCAGGGGGCTTTTCAGAGGGCCCTTTATTCTTCCAGTTACCTTCAAAGCCTCCGCTTGGCAGGATCCGCCAATCCTGAGCTGGGTTTCCTCCATCCCAATCAGACCCCCTGGTTGAAAGACCTGCCTTACGCCAGACTGGAAAAACCTAATTAAAAACACCTCACCCTTGACCTCGCCCCTCCAAGAAGCCTCTAAGGCTCTGTCAAGGTCGTGGTCTCTCTTACTGCAGGCTGCAATGATCTTGGCCTTTTTTGAACAACAAGTCATCTTGGTGGCCTCACAGGGGAATGAGTGGGAGCCAACAGTGGCCGAGGGGGTGTTACTTGTGAAATGTGACACCAGTGCCCTTTCCTGGTCCTGTGTGAAGCTGCGCTGGGAACAAACAGGCCACCCTGTCCCCACGACGAACAATTCTGGGACTGGGCATCCTCTCCCATTGCGCTGTCAAACTGGGAACGGAGCAGAGCACACTAGCGTTTGGCTTCAGGACAGACTTGCCCTAGGAAGGTAAGACTGTAACCCAACCCTGGGTGGAGCCCCGCCCCTAGGCTGTGTCCACCAATCCAAAGTCCTGTCCCCAGGTTCCCACCTGGAAATCACTGCACGGCTCTAAGGCTCTGAGCCTTTCTTCTAGGTTCCTCTGTCGAGGCGGGTGTTCTTCCTCATTGCCTTGGCAGTGAGTCCAGTAAACTCAGCTTTGCCTGATCAACAGGTTTTTCTGGTGGTCATTTTGGGGAGTCTGCCCCCTTGGTCACCTCCAGTGGCTCTGGTGGCCACACACACATCCTCAGCGTAGGCGGTGTTAGGCTCCCGGGTTAAGTAGCCGAAGATGCAGAATGGTCCGAAGCCAGATGGCCACATGGGGTGTGGGGAGGGGGTGCAGACGCGGCCTCAGCCTCCAACAGGCCTCAGCTGGGGAGGGTCCCTGAGTCCCATTTCTGCTTACACTCGGGGGTCCCTGGGCTTGTCCCACTGCGGGAATGCCTCTGTGAAAGGTGAGAACAACTTGCTGAACACGGGCCCTTTGCGTATGATTCCGTATCATATGTGATTTTTGCTGTATTCAGTTTTTCTACTTTCTGAGACAATTTTGGAGATTTTTATTTTTCAAAGAAAATCATTCATTTAATCTAGAATTTCAAACGTACCGCCGGCATAGGGACTTCCCTGGTGGTCCAGTGGGTAAGACTCCGTGCTCCCAATGCAGGGGGCCCAGGTTTGATCCCTACTTGGGGAACTGGATCCCACAAGCCGCAACTAAGAGTTTGTATGCTGCAGCTAAAGATCCCATATGCCGCAACGAAGAGCCGTGTGCCGCAACTAAGAGTTTGTATGCTGCAGCTAAAGATCCCATATGCCGCAACGAAGAGCCGTGTGCCGCAACTAAGACCCAGCGCAGCCAAAATAAATAAATAAATAAATGTTAAAAAATAAGCTATTATTCAAATGTACTGGCATAAGGTTACATTTGGTATTTAGTATTTTAAAAGATTTAAATTTCCTCCTTAGTCCATGAGTAGTATTCCACTGTATACATGCACCGCATCTTTTTTTATCCATTCACCTGGTGGACACTTAGGTAGCTTCCTTATCTTGGCTATTGCAAATGATGCTGCTATATGAACATTGGGCTGTATGAATCCTTTCAAGTTAGTGTTTTCGTTTTCTTTGGATATAAACCCAGGAGTGGGATTGCTGGATCACATGGTAGTTCTATTTTTAGTTTTTTGAGAAACCTCCATACTGTTTCCCGTAGTGGCTGCACGAATTTACATTCCCACCAACAGTGTACGAGGGTTCCCTTTTCTCCACATCCTCGCCAACATTTGTTATTTGCGGTCTTTTTGATAATAGCCATTCTGGCAGGTGAACATTAGTACATTTTTGAATGGAAAGTACCAGGAACAAAGTTAAAGACACATCACAAATGAGGATAGAATACTTGTAACACATATGATCCCGATTATGGAAAGAACTCTCCGTACCAATAAAAGACTCATAGCCCAGTGGAATTTAACCATGAGTATGACGAGATAGCTCACGTGAAAAGAAATTCAAAAGGCCAATGCAGGCAAACCAGTGAAGAACGTCCAACCTCACTCATACTGAAATGAAAATAAAAAGCAAGATATGCCTTCTTACCGGTTAGATTTGCAAAGGTGGGGAGTTCCCTGGTGGTCCAGTGGGTAAGACTCCCCACTCCCAATGCAGGGGGCCCGGGTTCGATCCCTGGTCGGGGAACTAGATCCCACACGCATGCCACAAGTAAGAAGCCCACATGCCGCAACTAAGAGTCCGCTTACAGCAACGAAGATCCTGTACGCGGCAGGGAAGATCCCGCGTGCCACAACTAAGACCCGGCACAGGCTAAATAAATAAATAAATATTAAAAAAACCAAAAAGATTGCAAAGGTGAAACTTTTGCCAATACCTGGTGCTTTGGAGGCCACGTGGGCTACATGTACCAAAATGACCTAGTGATCCAGCTCCCAAGGGTCTCACCTAAAAAATATCCTTGCCTAAAAAAAATACCCTTGCCTAAAAAAATACCCTTGCCTAAGTGTGTAAAAATACACATGCGAGGATGCAGGATTGTTTATGGTGGCAAAAGCACAAACAGAAGAAAGAACTGGAAACAACCTGACTCTCCGCAGAGGACCACTTATGTCACTTGATAGTATATTCAGACAGTGTGCGCACCGGGGCACAGCCTTCGGGGGCCCAGCTGGGTGCAGGGGGGCGAGCGTGGTCTGGGTCTCAGGAGGTGGACCACTGAGGCTTGCGCGGCTGCCCTCTGCTCTCGGGGAGGAGATGCAGGCGGGGAAAGTGAGAAGGGGTTTGTCTTCCTTTGTAACTACACTCATGTACTGTTTGGGATTCTTCACAAAGAGCAGGTATTTTTAAAAGGCAGTGTTTGTTTTTTTAAAAAATGTACTCTAAAAATGTTCTGGCTAGGAAAAAATGACCACATGGCGGCCGGGAATGGGGCTCCTGACCCCAGGTTGGCTTTGCTCCCAGCCTGCTCACTGGTTGCCTTAGAAACAGGCTAAGAGAGGGGGAGCCAGTTATCTTGGGGAGCCATTAAGGCAGTGACTCAGCAGAAAACCCAACCCAGGAGGGAGGTCTCCATTCACTGTTTGTGCCTGCTGACTTTCATTCTCTTCTAGAAAAACAACAGCGAGGGAGTATTTCTGATGTCACATTTGCAACCTGGTGAGGTGATAAAAAATGAAGGTGATAGGACAAGTCGACCGTCTCTTCTAATTTGTCACTAGCTGAGCGGTGTCTCTCTGCTCTCCTGTCCCTAGGAGACCACGGGTCCTCTGCCCTCTGCCAGCCTGGACCCTCCTGCTGACGGTGCAAAGAAAGCTTCCTTTCGCAAGTGCTTACTCCAGGTTGCCACGGCAACTGATGGCCCGCAGAGCACAAGCAAACCAAAAAAACCACCCAGCATTAGCATTAGTGGTGGAACTTAGTACGGTTCGTACCTTCAACGGAGAGAAAAGTGAAGGGACATAGGTTTGCTTGGACTTCGCTCTGGCTTGCCTGGGCACAGATCTGTCTTGACTGACAGCACAGTTTAACCTCTGAGTTTTGTGAAGAGACCCGACTGGTAGGAGAGAAGGCTGGAGGGCCAGGCAGGGGCAGGGTCCCCACAGCATGATGCAGGCAGCTGCAGCCAGCCGTGACAGAGCTGACGACGGTTTGGCCAAGGCAGGGCCATGGAGATGGAACGAGGCAGAGGGGAGAAATCTACAATGTGGAAGAAGATAAGATGTGTTGGTTAGCTGGTGTGAGCGAAGGAATGGGAGGCGTCAAGAAAAACTTCTGGCGACTTCTTCTGATTCTGGCCATGACTGATAGAGTATATCAGACTAACTCTCACTGAAAACTGCTAGAGAAGCTGGACAAAATGTATATTTTTAAAGAACCATTTGAAGGCACCAGAGAACAAGCAAGCAGCAAAGGCCTGACTTGAGGGGCTACAATCCTTGAGATGAGGGTGCAGGCAAGAGTCACCCTGGCTGGTTCTCAAGCAGCAGAGGAAAGAGGACAGAAGCAATATTTGAAGAGATAGTGGCCGGGAATTTTCCACAAGTGACAGAAAGACATCAAACCCCAGGTTCAAGGAGGTTACAAACATTAAGCAACACAGACACCAAGAAAATCACAGCTAGGCACGAAGTGCGTCACACAGTCAGACCGTTGAAAATCCAAGACAGAGAAGAACTACTGAAAGCACCTAGAGGGAAACAAAACATTGACTGCAGAAGCAATGTAGTAAGACTGATGATGGCTTTTCAACAGAAGTAATGAAAGGTGATGGGATAACATATTTAAAAGTGCTGAAAGAGAAAAACTGCCAACCTGGAGTTCTATACCGAGCAAAATCGCCTTTAAAGATGAAGGCAAAATAAATACATTTCAGGCAAACGTTGGGGCAACTCAACGCCAGCCTACCTGTCCTGTAAGAAATATTGCAGGTAGTTCTTCAGGCTGAAGGAAAATGACCCTGCACGTGCAAGGATGTTCAACGTCATTAGTCACTAAGGAAGTAGAAACCCAAACTTCAATTAGCTAGTCCTTCACACCTACTAGAATGGCTATCATCGAAAGGACAGACAGTAACGTGGGGCTGGTGAGGACATGGACAGATTAGAGCCCTCACAGGTTGCTGGTGTGGCTGTAAAATGGCGCAGCCCTTGTGGAAATAGACAGGTCCTCAAAATGTTACACATACGTTACCATATCACCTAGCAACCCCACTCCCAGAGGAATGAAACACAGCCACAGGAAAACTTATACACAAATGTTCATAGCGGCACTATTCATAGCAGCCCCAAAGTGGAAACAACCCACATTCCCATCTATGGAAGAATGGATAAACAAAATGTGGTCTCGGGACTTCACTGGTGGTGCAGTGGTTAAGAATCTGCCTGCCAGCGCAGGGGACACGGGTTCGAGTCCTGGTCTGGGAAGATCCCACATGCCGCGGAGCCACTAAGCCCGTGCACCACAACTACTGAGCCTGCGCTCTAGAGCCCGCGAGCCACAACTGCTGAAGCCTGCACACCACAACTACTGAAGTCCGTGCGCCTACAGCCCGTGCTCCGCAACAAGAGAAGCCACCGTAACGAGAAGCTCGCGCACCGCAACGAAGAGTAGCCCCGGCTCGCCGCAACTAGAGAAAGCCCACGCGCAGCAACAAAGACCCAATGCAGCCAAAAATAAATAAATTTATAAAAAATTAAAAAATGAAGCGTTATTCCAAAAGTACTGACGTCTAGGCCATGGGCCCCACAGAGGGGTTTCCATGCTCGTTAATGGCCCCTATGGTGATGTTATCCTCTGATTATTTTCTTGACCTTATTTTCGGTCAAGAAATGAAATCATCTGAGAAAGAGAGCAAGGGAGGGAAGGAGGGATCCAGGGTGGAAGACCAGAGCTGCGGGAAGGCATGCAGAGCGTTAGGAGGGGACTCTATGAGGTAAACACAGCAGAAGTCAAACCACGCCAACGTGAAGACAGCAGCACCAGGGCAAGGGGGAGGGGTAAATGCAGGGCTGCACACCCGATCCGCAGGGTAACCCAAGAAGGATGACACCAGTGACACTGAAAGAAGGTGAGAAAGGAAAAAGGAAGGAACAAAGAGCAGATGGGACAACACGGCCATCTCAGGAGGGAGAATGGGCCGTCACTGGTTAGTGGGCACAGGGTTTATGTTGGAGATGATGAAAAAGTTTGGGGGTTTCGCTACTGGTGATGGTTACGCAACACTGTGAATGTATCCAGTGCTACTGAATCGGATCCAAATGGTTCACATGATAAATACTATGTCATGTGTATTTTACCACAACAAACACACACACAACCATATGGGCAATTACATTAAAATGCCAATGAAGGCATTGTCAGGCTGCATTAAATGGAAAAAAACCCCCGACAATATGTTGCTTAAAAGAGTCACGTTGTATTTTGAAAAAACAGCTATATTGAGGGAAAACTGACATAAAATCAACTGCACGTAGTTTAAAGCCTAGTCTTTGAAAGTTCTATCTGTGAAACCGTCACCACAATTGAGAGAATGGCCATATCCATGACCTCCAAAAGTTTCCTCTCGCCCCTGGTGACCCTTCCCTCCCGCCCCTCCCTCCCCGCCCCCCCAGGCAGCCACCTATCCGCCTCTGACGTTCATCATTAGTCATCGGGGAAATGCAAACTCAAACCACAACGAGTCTAAACCCTGTTAGAATGATTACAATGAAAACGTGCTGAGAACACCAAGTGCTGGCGAGGATGTGGAGCAACTGGAACTCTCACAAACTGCTGGGGAAGGGGGGTAAACTGGTACAGCCACGCGGGAAAACGTCTGTCAGGAATCTGCTAAAACTGACCGCACGCATCCCGCGTGACCCAGCCGTCCTGCTCCCAGTACGTATGCTTGGGCTACTCTGGTACTGCGTCACTCTAGCTAAACTGAAATGATGTTTCCCAGAGTCCCACTCCCTGTGTGGTCCCAGGTCAGGGTTGGCCACAGGAGAAATCTGCTTGGGATCTGGCAGGTGGGGGGCAGCAACCCCCAGCAGCACTTCCCACGGGTCCAAATTCCAGGCCAGCTGCGCGCCTGACTTTGTGCCGTGGGGTGCCCGCTTGTCTGCAGGCCACCTGCATCGCCAGCATTTGGATACAGCAAGAAAGATGCAGGCTCCATTCGGGTTTGCTCTCCCACGAACGGCTGTTTCTCCCTTCCAGAGGCCAGGGCTGCTGACCTGAGGCCCAACACCAGAGGCAGAAGCCACACAGCCTCATGTAGATTTGCAGGTCTAACCGTATCTGTAACGATTATTCTCTTACCAATAGTCGCTCTGCCTCTCGGCCTAAACCCTAACGGATGTAACATCCAAGAGGAAGGGGGGCATCCATAACCAAGACATGCATGAAAATGTCCAGGGAACCTTTACTTATACCAGCACCAAAGTGAAAACCCAGATGTCCGTGAAGGGGAGAAGGGACGAAATCGGTCTGTTTCTACAACAGAACACCCCTCGGGCATGAAAGCCCATCAGCTACGGCTGCTCGCAATAGCACGGCTGCATCTCAAAACTATGTGCTGAGCGAAAGCAGCTGGGCACGACAGGGCCCGCGCTACACGGTTCCATTTATGGGAAGTTCAAGAACACAGCGGACTCATCTATGTGTTTGCAGCCAGCCTAGTGCCCCTCTCGCATGAGGGACCTTTGCAGGGGGACGGAAATGCCCTTGGGCTGGTTTTCAACCCGTCCATGAATCTTGACACTCCTCCCATCAAAAGCTGGACTGTAATTCCTTTCCCCTCGAGGGTGCAGCAGAAAGCAGACCATGAAAGGTGACACAGCCTCCAGCAGGCTGTCTCAAGAGGTTCAGTCTTAGAAGCCAGCCCCATGCTGGGAAGAAGCCACACGGCCACAAGGAAGAGGTATGTGTAGGTGTCCTAGTCCCAGCAGGGTCCCTGCCTAACCACCAGCATCAACCACCAGACACGTGTGGGAGCCTCCGGATGGTGCCAGCAACCAGCCTTCTGGTCACTGCAGCTGACACTGAGTTGTCCCATCGGAGCCCCGCCCAGGTTGCAAGTTCACAGGCAAAGTTAATGTCATCGTTTCAGCCCCTCAACTTTGAGGTGGTTTGGAACAACAGATAACTGGTACCGACTTAGATCTCAGCAGTGGCTGTCACCTGGCTGTTTACAGCTATACAAAGTCAGTGAGCTAATGAAAGTAGATCCAGGAGGGAGGAAGAAATGGATCCTGCAGGAGAAAGATGGGGTGATCTTAGGACTGAAGAATTCCTCAGAAAAGAGGGGAAAGTTCCGATTCTGGCCAGAATAGCCCTGTCGTTGTGAACAACTAGGAAACAAGTCAAAATATGTGAAACAACTATTTTCAGATATCGGGCAACAGGCAGCGCAAGACTGTGATCAGAAGGCAAACACGTGTGGCGACCGCTATGCGCAGCCTGCACTTCCGCCTGGAGGTACTTTCCAGAATACGGTGCAGGAGGAGGGGGCTCCTGAGCAGAACCAATGGTCTCAGTTATTAGAGCTCACAAGCCAACAGCAGAGAAAAAACAGGATACCAGAAATATTTGATTAATCAAAAGAAATCAGGAATAGAGGAGAAAAGGAACAAAGAACAGATGGGACAAATAGAAAATAAATAGCAAGATGATAGACTTAAACCTAACCATCACATGTAAATGGATTAAACAGACCAATTAAAAGGCAGAGATTATGAGAGTGGTTAAAAAAGTAAGACTGAGGGACTTCCCTGGTGGCGCAGTGGTTAAGAATCCGCTTGCCTATGCAGGGGACACCGGTTCGAGCCCTGGTCCGGGAAGATCCCACATGCTGCGGAGCAACTAAGCCTGTTGGCCACAACTACTGAGCCTGTGCTCTAGAGCCCGCGAGCCACAACTACTGAGCCCGCATGCCACAACTACTGAAGCCCGCACGCCTAGAGTCGGTGCTCTGCAACAAGAGAAGCCACCTCAATGAGAAGCCCACGCACCGCAAAGAAGAGTAGCCCCTGCTCGCCGCAACTAGAGAAAGCCTGCATGCAGCAACGAAGACCCAACACAACCAAAAACAAATAAATAAATAAAATTGATTCTAAAAAAAAAAAAAAAGTAAGACTGAAAAAGAAACAGACAAAAAACAAAACAAAACAAAAAGTAACACCAAACCATATGCATCTATAACTGCACTTTAAATACAAAGACACAGATAGGTTAAAAGAACAGAACCGAAAAAGTTATACCACGGAACAAATCAGGCATAAGGAAGTTGGGAGTAGCCACTCCTATTCATACCAGATAAAGCAGGCGTCAAAAGAAAGCACATTACCAGAGATAAAGAGGGGCATTAAATGATAATAAAAGGGCCAATTTATCAAGAACACAACAATCCTAAATGTGTATGCACCCAATGATAGCTTCAAAATACATGCAGCAAAATCTGACAGAACTGAAAGGAGAAAGACAAATTCACAATTACAGTTGGAGGCTGCGATCATTTTCTCTCAGTCTGCCAGAGACTCGAACACTATCAACCACCTTGACCTAACTGACATTTACAGAACACTCCACCCGACTGCTGAACATATACTCTTTTCAAATACACATGGAACATTCACCAAGCTAAACCATACATTAAGCCATAAAACAAGTCTCAATAATCGTAAAAGAAATGCAACTATACGGAGTAAATTCTCTGACCACAACAGAATTAAAAACACATAAGAAAAAGATATCTGCAAAATTCTCAAATATTTGGAAACTAAATACACTTCTAAGTAAGATATTGGTTAAAGAAATAATCACAAGGAAAATTAGAAAACATTATGAACTGAATGATAATGAAAACAGAACTTATCCAAATGAGTAGAATGCAGCTAAAGGTGTTCTCAAAGGGAATTTATAGCTTCAAATGCTTATGTTAGAAAAAGAAAGGTTTAAAATCAGTGATTCAAGGTTATGCTTTAAGAAGCTGAAAAAAGATGAGCAAAATAAGATTTATTACTCCAAAACAAGTAAAAGAAAGGAAATGATAAAGAGTGGAAAATCACTAAAACAGAAAATGGGCAAACAATGGAGAAAAATCAGTGAAACCAATCTTGCTTCTTTGAAATGATCAATAAAATCGATAAGCCTCTATTTAGGCTGATCAAAAAAAAGGAAAGACAAAAATTACCAATATTGGGGATGAAAGAGGGGCTATTGCTATAGATCCTACAGACATAAAAGGGTAAGGGGGGATTATTAAGTTTATACCAACTTAGATGAAATGGGCAAATTCCTTGAAACACACAAGTTACAAAAACTGACCCATGAAGAAACAAAATCTGAAGGGCCTCGTATCTAATTAAAGAAATTGAACTTACAATGAAAAACCTTCCCACAAAGAAAACTCCAGGTGCAGATGACTTCACTGGTGAATCCATCAAACATTTAAAGAAGTAACACTGGGGACTTCCCTGGTGGTGCAGTGGCTAAGACTCTGAACCCCCAATGCAGGGGGCCCAGATTCGATCTCTGGTCAGGGAACTAGATCCCACCTGCATGCCGCAACTAAGGAGCCTGCCTGCTGCAGCTGAGACTTGGTGCAACCAAATAAATAAATATTGAAAAAAAAAAAAAGTAACACGAAGGATACACAAGCCCTTTAAGAACACAGGAGGAGGGCTTCCCTGGTGGCGCAGTGGTTGAGAGTCTGCCTGCCAGTGCAGGGGACATGGGTTCGAGCCCTGGTCCGGGAAGATCCCACACGCCGCGGAGCAACTGGGCCCGTGAGCCACAGCTACTGAGCCTGCGCGTCTGGAGCCTGTGCTCCGCAACAAGAGAGGCCGCGACAGTGAGAGGCCCGCGCACCGCATTGAAGAGTGGCCCCCACTTGCCGCAACTAGAGAAAGCCCTCGCACAGAAACAAAGACCCAACACAGCCATAAATAAATAAATAAATAAGTAAATTTAAAAAAATTAGCCAGGACATGGAAGCAACCTAAGTGTCCATCGACAGATGAATGGGTAAAGAAGATGTGGCACATATATACAATGGAATATTACTCAGCCATAAAAGGAAAAGAAATTGAGTTACTTGTAGTGAGGTGGATGGAGTTAGAGTCTGTCATACAGAGTGAAGTAAGTCAGAAAGAGAAAAACAAATACCGTATGCTGACACATATATATGGAATCTAAAAAGAAAAAAAAAAGGTCATGAAGAACCTAGGGGCAAGACGGCAATAAAGACGCAGACCTACTAGAGAATAGACTTGAGGACACGGGGAGGGGGAAGGGTAAGCTGGGACAAAGTGAGAGAGTGGCATGGACATATATACACTACCAAATGTAAAAGAGATAGCTAGTGGGAAGCAGCCGCATAGCACAGGGAGATCAGCTGGGTGCTTTGTGACCACCTAGAGGGGTGGGATAGGGAGGGTGGGAGGAAGGGAGACGCAAGAGGGAAGAGATATGGGAACATATGTATATGTATAACTGATTCACTTTGTTATAAAGCAGAAGCTAACACACCATTGTAAGGCAATTATACTCCAATAAAGATGTTAAAAAAAAAAAGAAACAAAAATATTTTAGCTTTTAACAAAATTGTCAGACATAGGGCTTCCCTGGTGGCGCAGTGGTTGAGAATCTGCCTGCTAATGCAGGGGACACGGGTTCGAGCCCTGGTCTGGGAAGATCCCACATGCCGGCGAGCGGCTGGGCCCGTGAGCCACAACTGCTGAGCCTGCGCGTCTGGAGCCCGTGCTCTGCAACAAGAGAGGCCGCGACAGTGAGAGGCCCGCGCACCGCGATGAAGAGTGGCCCCTGCTCGCCGCAACTGGAGAAAGCCCTCGCACAGAAACGAAGACCCGACACAGCCGTAAATAAATAAATAAATAAATGAATCATCACGTTTAAAAAAAAAAGAACACAGGCGAAGGAGACACCTTCCAACTTATTTTATGAGGCCCTGACACCAAAACCAGATAAAGATATTACCAGACAACTACAGATCAATACCCCTCATGAACACAGATGCAAAAATTCTCAAGAGATATTAGCAAATGGAATTCAGCAATATATAAAAGGATAACACATCACGACCAAGTGCTGTTTTTATCTAAGGAATACAAAGTTGGTTTAATATTGGAAAGTCAATTTATGGGGTTTTTACCACGTTGACAAAGTACATCTATGACAATCCCATAGGTAGCATCATACTTAATGGTGAAAGCCAACACTTTGCACCCTAACGTTGAGAACAAGGCAAGGATGTCCACTTTCACCGCTTCTATTCAACATTTGACCAGAGGCCCTAGCAAGTGTAACAAGGCAAGAAAAAGAAATGAGGGAATTCCCTGGCAGTCCAGTGGTTAGGACTCCGCGCTTTCACTGCCATGGGCCTGGGTTCAATCCCTGGTCAGGGAACCATGGTCCCGCAAGCTGCGCAGTGCAGCCAAATTAATTAATTAATTAATTAGAAAAGAAAAAGAACTGAAAGGCATACAGAACGGAAAGGAAGAGGTGAAACTGTCTTTATTTGCAGATGAGATGACTGTACGCATAAACTATCCCAAGGTATTCACCAAAAAACTACTAGAGCTAAGGTGTGAATTGAAGCCAAGGCCACAGAATGCAAAGCCAATATACAAAACTCAGTTGTGTTTCTATACACTGTTAATGATCAACTAGGAAACGAAATTAAAATACCATTTACAATAGCGTCAAAATCGATAAAATAGGGAAAATTTAACAACCTGTGAAAGTACTGCTGGGTAGTAGTGTTGTGGATCTGCCACCAGCATGGTGGCTTAATGGGAGTGGAAACAAGAACCTCCAGAGGGTGTGCGGGTGGGAGGCTGGGCTCTGGGTTTGGACAGTCAAGAACACTGAGATGAAAAGCTCTGGAAAAGCTCAAGGCTTTCAGTGCCACAAAGCCTACAAGTACAGCCAGAGATCAAAGTGTAAGTTTTTATTACTCCAGGACAACTTGGACTTCACCAATGCCTAGCTTCGTGGGGCATGTAGTGTGACTCATGATTGCAGACACAAAATCATTCGAAGCCTGTGCTACAGCCCTGGGCTACTTTCAAAGACATTCAGTTACAGGAACGCTGACTTGCTTCTAAAAATATGAGTCCCATTTTCATTTTCCTTCTTCTCTGTCTTGCTCCCAACTTCCTGCTGTCTTGGGGCTTCTCACTGTCCGGGTAACACAAGGCTGGGGCCTAGCCAAACCTGGGGTAGTGGCCCCTCTGTCACAAGCAGTGCCCGGGCCTGAGGCTGAGCCTGTGGCCTCTGGAGCCCGACCTGGCGCGGTGGCCCGTTAGGCTGGCTCCCGGCTCCCTGGGGAAGACTGCGGACGCCGGCCTGCTGGGAGGCGCTGCTGCACTCGCTGGGGCCTCCCAGGACGCCCGCTTCTAGTTAGTGGACTGAACCACGGGACAGCCGCACCTCACTTTCCCCTTCCCAATTACAAGCAGCTGGGAGGGCCCCTGGCCTCATCGGCCCCTGTCATCAGAGTGGCTGCTTTTCCCCAGGGCTTCAGCAGGGTCTGAAAAGAAGGGCTAAGGGCTGCTACTGTAGGCCTGGGCTGCAGAAGCTCCGCCCAACTCTCAGGGGAGCTGGCGCCCCGCTAGTCCCACTGGACCACTCACCTCTCCTCCTTGGCCTGTGTAGCCAGCAGCCTTCAGACCTGCCCTCCTCCCCGCCACCGGCCCCTCCAACGACATCGGCTTTCCTCTCCCGCGAATGCTGGCCTGAAGGCAGGCTGTTGAGATGTCCTGCCCTACTGACAGCCAGCAGCAGCCGGCCCGGGGGGCCCTGAGCCCTGCCTGTGCCCACGCCCCAAGAGCAGCAGGGCCACCACCTGCCCTCCTCTGCGAGGATGGAGCCCCCAAGGCTGCCGAGGGTTCGCGAGCTGTGAGAACTTCCAAGCATGAGAACTTTGACTTCCGGGTTTAGGGATCTGACCAGGCGGACAGTTCAGCTCTGAAACTCATCACTCTCTTCGGGCCCCTGCCTGTTCTGGTGCCCCAGGCCCAAGTCTGCAGAGGGGGGGGGAAGAAACGCCAGTCGGTTAGCAAACAGGAGGAGGCGCTCGAGGGCTGGGCTGCGCTTCCCCCTTGTCCCGGGGCGCTCTCTGGAATTAGCGATTTCTGTTCCTAAGCAGCACTTCTTCGAACAGCACCTGGAATGGACCGTGGCTGCGGGGGCTGCTGGTACCCCCAGGCTAAGGGAAGGTGCGTGTCGTCAGGAGGAGGAGAGGGAGCTGGGACAGGGCTGTACCCAGGATACACGACTTCCCAAAGGAGGCGTGGGGGCCGGCCGGGCTCCCGGCTGCCGTTCGAGGGGGTGACGGGCTCGGGGAGCGGGGGCCCCACCTGGGCCCCATCAGAACGAAGGCTCCGAGTGGCCCAGAGGCCAGCTGCCCGGCTGCAGAGCACGGTCCTGGGGGTACCTGGGAGGGAGCTAGACGATAGCAGCTGCAGGCTGTCTAGGACCCCATCCTCGTACAAGGCCAGCTTCTGCACCATCTTCTGTCGCGCCGGGTTGATGACAATCTGGGGGGGCGGTGACGACGAGGAGCTGCCCAAGAGCGGTCCTGGGGTGGAGAGAGGGCCCCCTGAGCCACAGGGGCCGATGGCCCTGGAATTCCCTGCCGACACTTCTGGCCCCATGAGCCTTCCCGGTCCCCAGCCCAGCTCCCTGCCCTTCGGAAGGACAGAGGTCCTCAGCGCTCTCTCTGAGAGCGGGGCCTGGAAGGGGCCGTGCCAGGGCCCTGGCTAGCTGCTGGGCCTGGAGCCTGGTCCTGGACTAGGCCTTCCTTGCCCCCGGCTTCCGGGGAGCAAGTTCCTGGCCTCTCCTCAGCCAGCTGGGGCCGCGGTCCGGGGAGATGAGACGGCACGGGACCGTCCTCGGTGGGCCTTTCCAAGGCCGGGTGGGGGGCCTCCCCAAGACAGTGGCCTGGAACTTGCTAAGGACACAGGGAGCTTAACGGTAGGCCCCAGTTCTCTCCTCCCAGAAGGCCGGGGGTGGGGAAGATGGGGACTGCCACCAAAGGAGGCCGCTGGTCCCTCTTCTGGGCACGTGTCCCCAGGTACCTTCCATAGCTGTGGGCTGGAGCCCCGGGCCGCTCCCCCAGCTCGACTCTCGGGTGGCATCCCCTTGAGTACAGCCAGGCTGCCCGAGGGGTGCTGGCGCCCACACGGCGGCCCCTGGGCCAGGGCTGCCTGGCTGGGCCGGGCCCGGGGGGCAGCTCGGGGTCAGGTGCCAGGAATGCAGGGCAGCAGATAGGCCGGACATGCTCTCGTCGCTCTCCACGGGCTGGTTGGCGCCTTTCTGCAGCCGCTCCGTAGCCTGGGCCAGGGCTCCCGAGGGCGCTGCCAGGGGCTGCCATGGGCTGGCACCGCTCAGGACACTGCCAGTGGTGGACACGTAGGAGTTCTCCTGAGGGGAAGGGGGGCTGCGGCTGGCGGCCTCTGGCTCCAGAGACGGCCCTGCCACTGCCGCCTGCAGCTTCTCCAGCCTCTGGTACACCTGCGAGGAGGGAGAGGGGCTCTCAGGGCGAGCGGCCCAGGATTGGCCGTGGAGACCAGTCACGGTCCTCACAGAAGGTAGTCAAACCGCACAGCGGCTCCGGGTCGTGGACGAAGAAGAGAGCTGTAGCCACCAAAGCTAAGGACTTAGAATGGCTTCTCTCTGTCTTCTAGGAAGCGAACCTCGCTGCCCTGATGCCCTCAAATGGGGCTTCTTCCTCTTCTCAGAGAGAAAGAGGTGGGTGATGGGGAGGGGACTCAAAAAGGTAGATGCAGTGGCGCAGCACACCCAGAAGGGGGCGCAGTAAAGCCTCTCGCCTCCCTCTGTGTACCAGGCGGGGTTCAGTGGAGCTCCGGCCACTCCTAGCAGAAGCACAGGCAGGCAAGGAACATTTGGAGACTTCCTCAAGAAAGAGGTCTGCGAGGTGCCGTGTTTGGCTCCCTACACGGCAGTGCCAGGAATGTGGCATTTCCAGCAGGCCACGGTCCCCCACGGGTGGCTGGCATCTCAGCTGCTTCCCTTCCCCCTGCCTCACAGGACTACCTGGGTCATGGGGGGTCTCCTCTTGGCCCGGCGGTGCAGGCAGCAGCAAGCCAGCTGGCCCAGGGCCAGGCCCAGCTCTGGTGGGCACGGCCCAGGCCTGGGGTCCAGGTGCTTCTTGTAGATCTGGGTGGCGATCGGGGCAGCCCAGGCATCTGCAGCCAGACCTGCTTGGAGTGTGGTCTGGGTGCTTTTCAGGGCCAGCCCAGCCTCCTCGGCTTCCTCTTCAACCAGGTCTTTCTGCGGGACACGTAACGTGAGTGTGGTCACTGGGGGCCATGCCTTCTGCTGCGGCCCCCAGACCCTCGTCGCTGGTGCCCAGTGGTGCCCCAGGCCCCAGGGATCCAGCCACACACACGGCACCCGGGCCCACTTTCACAGAGCTGACTTCCTGGGAGGGGAGAGGCGCCGACATGCCTCTTAACCAATGGAAACTGCGGCACGGAGGCCCACGGGGGTTTCAACTGGGGCCCAAGCAAGAGACACTTCAGCGGGGATCTAAAGGGATGAACTAGCCGGAGAGGGCGGAGCCGAGAGGGGTGGGAACAGGACCAGAGGCCACCTTGAGTTCTGACAGGGGAAGGACTGGGAGGAAAGACTGGGGTTGGGGGCGGGGGTGGCCTTTCAGGCAGAGGGAAAGGCTCTTACAAAGGCCCTGGGGCAGGCATCGGGGAGCCGGCCCGAGTCTGGAGGACAGAGAGGGGGCTGGTGGCGGGCAGGTAAAGGGGCTTCCACAGTCTCCTCACGGTTACGAAAGATCACTCTGGCTGTGGCACAGAGAACCAGCGGTCAGGCCCGAGGAGTGTGGTGCGCTGCTCGAGGCGGTGCTGACACCGGGCGGAGCGGCCCACGTGGAGGACGTCTCCTGTTTGGCTGCCCGGCTCTGGCACAGACCCACCAAGACCCGGCAACGGACAGAAATAGCCCCAAGCCCGGAGCAGAAGGCCAGGAAACACACCAGCTTGTAAAGCGTGAAGCACACGCGCCGACTGAGCGGAGAGCGAGCGGAGACGGGCCTGGCGAGGAGATGGTCAGGCCCCGGGCAGCTTGGACCTGCTCCACAGCACCCGGGAGGGCTTCTCAGAGGCGGCCCCATTCTCTGCCACAGCTTCCCCCGTCCCCACGCGCCCGCCCTGTTCTGTTTTCCACTGTGGCTGGGGCCCTCCTTGCCCACCCGCAGCCCAGGCGGGGTCTAGAAAGGCCCACTGCATCCAAGAGGACAGACAGGTTTCTCCTCGGCAAGGTAAATGAAGCCGTCTGGGGTCCTGCCTATTTTCAAGGATGAGTCAGCAGCGGCAGAGGCTGGCTCCCGTGGGGCACTGCGTTCCAGATCATTCCGCCCTCCGGCTCTACACCTGTCTGTCGCCAGGAGCAGCAACTCCCGGCCTCCCTCTCTCCCTCCCCGCCTGCCTTTCTCCCTGCCCTGCCTCGGGAGGCTCACCAGGTACTTGGTCTGGGCACCGTGCATCCTCACAGCCCTCTGGCCAGCCAGGGTCTCCAGCACCACCTGGAGAGAGGACAGGCTGGAGGGCGGGGCAGGCAGGGCCACTGGGTGGGGAGGGGCGCACAGTGGACGGGGGTGCCCACCCCAAAGAGGCTGCTGGGCGCGGACCGGGGCTGACAGGGGCACATCCCTCAGACAGGCACACGACGACCGACTCCCGGCAGGGACAGAGCCGCAGCCGTGGGACTAAAGCTCTGGCGGTTTGGAGGGCCCACTTGAAACAAAAGGATTCAAAACTACAAACGTGAAACGAGGTGCGGGACCGAGGAAGTGGCCCGCACCGGGGAGGGCGGGGCCCTGGAGCTGAAGCTCCAACAGAGGGCCCAGGGGCTCACCACGCCGAAACTGAAGGTGTCGGTCTCCACGGCCAGCCTCCCCGTCTTGACGTACTCCTCGGGCAGGTACGCCAGGGTGCCGCGCACAGTCCGAGTCTGGGCCACAGCGCTGCTCCGGCTGGGGTTGGCGCCTGCAAACCGGCTGAGACGGGCCAGGCCAAAGTCTCCCAGCTTGGGCATCAGTCTCTCATCCAGAAGGACGTTGGAACTTGGGGAGGGAAGGGAGTGGTGTCGGCCCGGCCTTGGCCCTGGCCTCACTCCGTGACCCCCCCCACCTGCCTGGTCGTGACAAAATCAGACTGCCGACTTGCACCTCGCCCACAGACAGTGGCTGGTGCGCCTGCGCGTCCCAGCCACCTGGGGCTCCGAGCACGTGGCCCCCAGAGCACGCTCACACAGCTCAGCCCCTGTTCATCAGTGGGGCCCGTCCTTGGCCTCTGCTTCCACACCTGTCCCACGCCGGGTACTCAGAGCCCCCAGCCCTGACGTCCCCCACCTGAGTCTCGAGCGGGAGAGGGTAGGCCTACTCTCATGGGGGGCGCTCAGGTCAAGGCTTCTTGGGCCCAGACAGCGGGCCGTGGCGAGCAGGCACCACGGCTCCCTGCCGGCGGAAGGTTTGGGAGCAACACCCCTTGCCGTAGACTATGTTCCTGCCACTCTGAGAGGCCCCGGGGGCCTGGCTGTGTCCCCTCCTCACCTCTTGACATCTCCGTGGATGAGGCTGGGGCTGTCTTGATGTAAAAACTGAATTGCCCGGGCCGTGCCCAGAAGGATGTCCAGTCGCTGAGGCCAGGAGAGAGGGGACCAGGCCTGGGTCTGGAAGTGCAGAAGGAGCAAAGGGGCAGAGGGGAGGCTGCGGGCCACTGTTCTTTGACCCCCATCCTTCCCTCCACCTGTCACCAAGGGGTCTGGACGAGCAGTTGACTCTCTGGGCCTCAGTTTCCCCTTCTGGAAAATGAGGAGCAAAGTCTCCAGGAGCTACTTCAGAAGAGAGTGGAGACTAAGCTCCTGCGGTGCTCTCTCTGCACAGCGCACGGGGCCGGGATCATGCCCTGGGGACCCCTCACAGACTCTGGCAGTCCTGGCTCTGGGGTGATCAGGATGTCGTCGGAGGCTCTCTCCCCGCCTCCCCACACACAGCACGCTTATCCTGAGCCCTTCAGCGTGAGGTTAGAGATGCTCCTGCCCTGTGTTCGGTTAGCCCTTGCGTCTTGCGGGTGCCTCCCTAGATGGGGCCCCGGTGCTGTCCATCGCCTCCTTCCCTCAGGGCAATGCTGACGCGACCCTTCCGCTACCCTGCTTGCAAAGGGGAGAAGCCCGAGTCAAGCTACTCCGAGTTCCAGAACCCCCTTTCAGAGGCACCACGAGCCAGGCCTCTGGGCATGCGGGAGCAGCAGGGAGGGGCCCCGGTCGCAGAGGCCGAGAGCCCAGGCCCCGTGTCCCGCTCTGCCCGGGTGCCAAGTGTGATGCAACGTGCCAGGCCAGGTAAGGCTACCTGGACGTGGAGGCGGTCTTCCAGGGAGCCGTTGGGCAGGAAGCCATAGACAAGGCAGTAGAAGCCACTCTGAGCACAGTAGCCTGCAAAGTCCACGATGTTTGGGTGACGAAACCTGCTTGAAAAAGTGGGGTCTGAGCACTTTGGCCCCCAGCATCTACCACGCCTTCCATCTGGCCATCGTGGGGACAGTCCCTGCCGGTTCCTCAGCTAGCCTGAGCCTGGCAGCCTTTGGGAGACACACGGTCCCGGTGGGCCTGTCCCGCTGCCCGCACCACGAGGGACGCCACAGGCTCACCGCGACAGCTGCTCCACTTCGGTCCGAAAGCTCTGCTTCACCGTGGTCCACTCCAGGTCTGCCTCCTGTTTTGGGCCCAGAACAAGCAAGGGGCGGGGGCCTTGGACTGGGAAATCAGAGGGCTGAAGGAGCCGTGTGGGGTAGTGGGGGGAGGGCCAGAAAAGTGAGGGTCGGCTAACAGCCTTCCAGAGCCTTTGCCTGGACGCTACACACACCTCCTTCAGCCTCTTCACAGCATATACCGTGTTCCTCATCACGGCCCGGTACACACACCCAAAGCCGCCCTCCCCGATCTTCAGCTCCTCTGAGAAGTCATGGGTGCCCTGGCAAATCTCATGGAGGGGCCAGCAGAACGAAGAGGAGTGGGCCCCCTGCAGGAGGGACACTGGGCTCTCCGGGCTCCGCTGTGGGAAGAGACCCCAGATCAGGTGAGGTCCCGCCTCCTCCCCTCTGCCTAGCCCACCCCTGCTGGGCTGGCTGGGGCTCCCCAGTGTACCAAAGGCTGCCTTCTCACTGCTTGTCTCAAACCTCTGGGTGGGGGCAGGACCCACCTACCTTGATACAGGAAGGGGCTGGCGACGGCAGTGGTGGCTGGAGGGCAGCAGGGCTTGGGACAGGGCCGAGCTCGGGATCAGAATGAGCCTGGGAGCCTGGAAAAGCTTCATAAAGACACCAGTGAGAGGCAGGCAGAGACCAGTGGCCGGATCTACAGCTGTGGCCAGTGTCAAGGGGCTCCTTTCCTCAGGTTCATCAGGCCAACCCCCGGGAGCCGCCTTACCTGGTGAGAGGAGGGTGGAGGCCGACGAGTGCAACTTCTGGGGGCTGGGGGCCGCGGCCTCAGAAGGCGCAGAGATGCTGGTAGGCCTCGGGGCGGTGGCGCTGGGGGGCAGAAGGGGGGCGGGAGGGTGCCCTGGGAAGCAGAGGAAGGAAAGGGCTGTTAGGCCCAGGCGGGGGGGGAGGAGCTCCAGGGGAGGCCCTGGGCGGCCCCCCTCCCGAGGTCCTGGGGGTTCTGGGAGTCCCGGGGGCTCCGGGGCCGCGCGCTCACATGCCGTGATGATGTCCCGCGCGCGGAGCAGCTGCAGGTGCGTGAGGATGCGCACGAGGTCGGCCACGCGGGCGTTGCGGTTGATCCAGGGCCACAGGACGCTGGCCGTGCGCTGCCCGGAGCGCTCGCACAGCCGCAGCTCGGTCTGGTCGCGTACGATCAGGGCGGCTGCGGGGCGGGGGTGCGTCAGGCCGGGGCGCCCGGGCCCCGCGCGCCCCCCGCCCCGCCCCGCCCCGACCCCGCCAGCCCGCCACCACCCACCGAACTGGCACCAGTCGGCGGGCTCCAGGGCGTCCATCACTTTGTAGAAGCGGCACATGACCCAGGGCGGCACCTCGTACAGGAAGTGCTGCGCGCCGGGGACCGCGGGGTCTCCCGGGCCCGGCCCCCCGGCCATGGCCGCCGCCGCCGCCGCCGCCGCCGCCGCCGCCGCCGGGCCGGGGCCTCTCGGGGCCGCGGCGGGCGCGAGCCTCGGCCGGCCGAGTCCGCGGACACTGACTCACTTCCCCTTTAAGCCGGCCTCGTGCGTCGCCCGGCGGGGCGGAAGGGGCGGTGCCCGGGCCCTCCGCCAGGTCCCCCGCCGCCGCCGCCGCCGTCACGAGCCCCGGCCACACGGGGGCGCCGCGCGCGGTCACTCCCGGCGGAGGCAGCGCCCCCGAGCCCGGCGAGGAGGGCGGGGCGGGCTGCCGGGAGGAGGAGCCGTCTGAGCAGGGCCCCAAGGGCTGGAGGAGAGCGGTTCTCGGCCCGGGGGACGACGGGCAGGGCGAAGGCGTTCCAGAAAGGCTAGAAGCGGGCCTTGTGAGAGACGCTGGGAGGTCCTCTTCAGAAGTTTCGGTTTCATGCGGGAGGCTGTGGAGAGTGGTCAAGAGATCCAGGTGGGACAGGGTCAGATGGTGTCACACAAAGGCTCCCGGCTGACTCCACTCAGCTGGCCGCGAGGCTGGGTGCAGGAAGAACGGTCTGGAAGCTCAGAGCATCTCCACCCACCTCCTGGGCCCTGGATCCCATCTTTTCCGCTCCTTCAGGAACCTGCGCTAGCGATTGTTAGGTCTTTGCAGTCTCTGCCATCTTTCCTTCTTCGCTGGCTCCTTCCCACTAGCACATAAAACGTGTTTACATGTCTTAGAAACAGGCCTTCAGCTCTGGCTGTCCCTCCTCTCTCTTGTCACACGTGAGGATGGCAGGCTCCGGCTGCTCCCACTCTCTTTTCTGAAGCAGTCACCAGGCACCAAGCTCCGTTCCCAGCCTGACGTCTCCCCACCTTCATCCCACCAGGCTCTGCAGCCGCTGACTTCTCTGGACTCTCTGTTCCCTACCCTGCTGCAGCAGCCACCATTTTCCTGTCACCCCCCCTGAACTTCTCTGGAGTCCGTCTCTTCCCCACAGGCCCACTGCCCTCTACTACCTCCTACCTAGATGAACCTAGATCAGCTGGCTTCCCAGAGGCTTCCCTGCCTCATCTCTGCCTGAGGGGTCTTCCTTAGGGACAGATCACTCCACACCGACTTCCTGCTGAAGACCTTCCCTCGGTTCCCGAGGCCCTCCGATGGGATCCCGGCTTTTCCGCACGGGCTCCACCGTTGTCACGATGTGGCCCCTTCCTGCCCACCTCTGTCTGGCTCTTTGCACACATCAGCAGCCTTAAGCCATCCAGAACTCGGGGTTCCAAGAGTGCGCCAGGGCTCCCGCACCCACGAGTTTGCACCTGTAGCTCCGGGACCCTCACGCGAAGGTGGAGCTCAAGCAGCCCCTCAGGCGGAGCTGCCCGCAGCCCCTGCTGTGCCTGGCATCCCTGGTGTGTCCTTCTTCAGCCTCGGCACTCATCTGCCTCCCCCACCAGAGGGGGGAAGACCCCCCCCCCACCCCAAAGCAGTAAGGGTGCCTTCCTCTTTTGTTTCTCCAGCTGGATGCATGCTTGAAAGGCAGCAGGTCTTCCCTGGCCACCCCCTTGCCCTCTGGATCCTGACCCCAGAGGGCTACTACCCCCCTCCCCGCCCCCAGGCTGTCCGTCCACAGACTTATTTAGGGCTCTTTCCAGAAAACAGGTCCGCCCAAGATGGGCCTCCGTTGCAGCCTCTTCCTAGAAGCTGCAGCCAACGCCGGCCACTCCCAAAGAGGAGGCCAGCCACACCCTGAGCCCCAGTGGCTTCCCACGGGGACAGCCCTTACCGAGACTACCGAGCGGAGGATGGGAAATTACTGGGCATGCACACACTGAGGGAACAGGGACTTACTTGGTCCTACTTGCTCACTGCTGGACTGCAGCTCCTGGGACAGCCCTGGCACCCGAGGGAAGCTCAGTACGCACACAGGTGAATTTCAACCCTTTGTTTGAATGTTCCAGGCCAGGACTGTCTCGTGCTCCTCCCAGTAGGTGTGTCCACATGTGCTTGTGATTCTGGACTCGGAGCACTTGTCATCCGCTCCAGGCCATCGACAGCCTGATGGAGGACGGCTGTGGGGATGCCGCCAGCTCCTGAGCGCCCACAGCCTCACGGGAAGCCAGGGAACACGGGCAGCCGGAGCCAGGTCAGCAGAGGCCATGGGAGGGTCTCGGGCGGGAGGCACCAGAGGAGTCAGAGCTGGGGGTGAGGGGCTGGGGGGTTTCCAAAAGCACCTCGGCACATCCGGCACATCCAGGACGACGGGACAGCCCTGCCCTGGCCCTCGGGGAGCCCTGAGAGGGGCCGGTGCGGGGCGCAGGCTGCCCTTTCCTCCCGTGGCCGCCCCCAAAAGCGGCTGGCTGCTGCGTGTTCGGGGACAGCCAGAGTGGATCAGGAAATGCACCACCGTGCTGTCCTAGGAGCTGTCTGATAATGAAAGCCCAGACCTGGAGTCACTTTCACAGAGAGATTTATCGAGAATGCTAACAGCACAGGATACAGTACTTCCCAACAAAAGGTGCGAACGCGTCACTTAGAAAGGCATGCTGAGTATTCTTGGCTTTCACACGTATTAAAAAACTTACAAAAATAAAATAAAACTGCGTGCTGCCCATCTTTTCAAATAGTAAAAGAACCTTATGAAAAAATCACTTGATTTTACAACAAAAGACACAAACGGACATTTTTATGTAAATTTATAAGGCAAACTCTTTATATAATAAATAGGTTACAGGGATTCAGTGGGGGGGTGTTTTTGAAACGTATACAGGTACATTCAGACAGGTTTACTGAAATGGTACAAATTTCCTTAATAAATTGCCTTTTGTTTTTAAATATATCAGTGCTTTCAGTCATTTGGCTATACACAAAGAACCTTTTTTTGAACACTACAAAAAAGCAATCAATATTTTTTGTTTTTAAAACGACCTACTTATTTTTCTAAAGTAATTGTCCCAAAACACAAAAACTGAAGGTGAATGCGATAGAGGGCTTCTGGAGACATCTCCAGCCAAGTCTGTCCTGGGCGGCTCCCCACGCCCCACGCACACCTCTCCTGCCCTTGCTCGGGCTCCTGGGCTTCGGGGCTGGAGCCAGCTCCCTCTGCACAGGGCGACCTGTGTCCCTGTGACTCAGGAGGGGGCAGCAGCCCTGCCTGGTTCTTCCCACTCCTAAGCCCCATGCACAAATGGCCACTAGGGTCAGCACTGTTCTTGCCTTTCAGAGGAGGGGCCCCCCGGGCGCTAAGGGAGCACACGTCCGTCCCTGTTCCGTCAGCCCTAAACAATGGGAGGTAAACGGCTTCTTTGAGGATCGGGTTTTGCCATGAAACAAGAAGGGGGTTTCTCACGTCCGAATTTTGCTGGGGATCGGATGACAGCAAAGGGAGTGTGCCCCCCTCCACCATCATCTTCTCGTCCGGGAAAGCAGGGGAATCGAGAGGTCACGTTAGTGTCGTGCACTGCGGGATGGGGTGGGATGTAATGATGGTGCCCTGAACAGTAATGCCCACCCTGAACAGTAATGCCCTGTCAACATACACCTGACCTGTGGCCTCGGTGGAGGTCTCCAGGGAGATGGCCATCCTCTGGCTGAGCCCCGCCCCTCAGGCCCACCCCAGCCTTCTCCCCCCACCCCGAGGCGAGGTTGGCTGTGCTCACACCCCTCCTGGCTCCCCTTGCAGGAACATCAACCTTGTCTGTCCTTAAAAAATAATAATGATGCTAATAATCTGGCGGGGGGGGGGCGCAAAAGAATTCACTGAGTGGAACAAAACCTGGTTTTGCTCTGACTTCGCAAATGGCAGCACATCAGCTATTCGGTCCGTTGGCTTTAGGCTTAACTTCTTTGGGTGGCTTCTGGCTGATCTGGGCAGGGGTTCTGTCTTTGGATCTCCCCTCCTGGGGAAAAAGGACAGACCCTCTCTTCTCGGTTACCATCCCCTCCCTCCGAATTCTTTTGTTTGTAAAGAAAAGGTGTCTAGAAGCATTTGTCTCTGGAACAATTACTTTAAACATGGTTACAATACAGACTTCAGTTCAAACACAGAAGAGATTTACTTCGCAAAGTTCCTTTCACCCACCAAAAATTACACAAATATAAGCCTCAACACCACAGTTAAGAGGACCAGTAGAGAGAACCTCATGTTTGGAACACAAAAGGAGAAATAAAAACCAAACCAAACCCAAACAGAAAAACCCCAGAGAGACGAGGGGAGAGTGGAGGAGGAGGGGGAGGAGCGCAAACACAGCACACGTTACAGTGTCCGGGTACACGGAGCCCAGCGCGAGGAGAGGGCTCGGCACACATTGAGTAACAGTCCTGGTGATATTTGGTCATATATTCATCAACTACTGACTCTGGAGCGGCTGTTATTGATTGAAGCAGTGACAACTCAAACGGAAAAGGAGGCCTTGGTAGCAAGGGAAGGAGCAGGCTTCGAGTTCTGCAAGCCTTTTGCACTCCACCGTCCAGCTCCCCAGAAACACTGAACTGGGTGGGCCCTGCTGCGTCGGGCGGGCAGGGCGAGAGGTCACCGCGTGAGGCTAGCTCGGCGCTGATTTCAGATCTCGGGCGGAAAGCACGCGCGCAGGTAACGCGGACACCCACCTGCGAGGCCGGACAGCAGCGGCGGCGGCCCCCTCTGCCCCCGGCCCCGGGCTGGGTGGGAGAGCAGGCAGGGACCCACCGCTAATACTGAACGAAGGCGGGGGCGAGCCCCCAGGCCGGGCCCGGAAGCTGCCCCCGCCCAGGTCCTCCGAGGGGCCCGAGGGGAGCCTGGCCACCCAAAGGGCCTACGAGTGTTTCTCTTTTGGATTCAGGCCTCAGAAGTAAGTAATGATGCGGGGAGGGAAGCTTTTGGCCCTGGTGATTATAATGCTCTCTGCTTTGGAAGAACAAGTTTCTGGATTTTTTTTTTTTTTTTGGTGTTTTTAATTACTTAAAAAAATGATCAAAAAGAACTGTTACGGCTGAACTCTCTAGCAGATATTGCTCATTAAGAATTACAAAAGCAAATGCAATTACTCATAGGTTGGGGGAGAAGAGGAAGGGACATTTCTGGAGTCTTCGCTACCTCCTGGAGGGGACCCACCGAACCTCACGTGTGGTTCTGGGGTCCCTGGTGTTCTACCTGGTACGGCTCACACTTTCAGAGACAAGACACGGCCTTCTGCCTCCCCTCCAGCCCCCAGACTCGGCAGAGTGGGGGCCCTGCCGGTGGGGAGGCCCGCCGAGCCGGCTCTCCACATACCATCACTCGGACCGGGTCGCTGGAAGGCGTGGGGGGACCAGGCCACCCCCATGGACTCCAGCTGGCCCACCCAGAGATCGAAGAGGACCAGGCAGCGCCATTCCGGGCTTTGCCAGAGCCAGGGAGCACTCTTGCACCCACCCACTGAAATGAGCCGTTCCGCAGTGGCACCCTGGAGCCTCTCTCACAAGCTCGGGAGAAACAGTGCAAAACCCGGTGCTGCCCGGAGCCTCCTTCGCTCGGCACTGGGAAGCCCTTGAAAGAAGCGAGGAAAGACCACGGATCTGCTTGGACCGAAGTGACCAGCAGACGGATTTGTCGGTTTTTTTTTGTTTTTTGTTTTTGGTTTTTTTTGTTTGTTTTTGTTTTTGTTTTTTTTGTGTTTTTTTTTGTTTGTTTTTGTTTTTTAAATTTTCCCTTGTCCTATGCTATGGTTATCAGAAATATTGTAATTAAGCAACAGGTATAATTTTAACAGGTCTTTTTTTGTGTGGAGCCACAAGCAAAATGAGTTTATAACTGTGCAATATACAGATATATATATATAAAAATTCAACTGCTTTGTGTGTCTAGTCGGTGCATTAAATAAAAGGGACAGAAGAACTTAAAGCAAAACTAAAAAGCAAAACAAAAGCCCAGGATAGAAGAGACCAAGCAGGTCTATGCGTATAGTCTATAAGATACTGGATATAATCAGGGTCACCAGGAAGAACAGCTTTGTCACTTGACACACAAACACCGTGGGGAGAGGGACTACCAGTGGGCAGGAGCCAAACCTTGTGGCCTTTTGATTTCATTTTCTCTCACTGCTGAGCAGGACCTGAGGAGAGGGAAGACAGAGGGGGGAGCTAGCACAGCAAAGGTAACCTGCAAGTTTCCCAAACGTTCTGAAACGCAGAGCTGGACTTCCCTCCGTGAGGGCCCTCGCCCCCGCCCTCCCTCTGCCCCGGGGGCTCTTGCGGGTGAGGGGCGAGGGGGCACACCCCTTCACCCAGGCCCCAAGAAGAGCAGAGCCGGGGGCTGTCCTTGGGGGCAGGCCGCACCGCAGGCAGAGGCTGGGGAAGAGACATCACCCTAGTTAGAACTTATTTTGCCTGACAAATCAGCACTTGGGGTAGGCTCTGCGGAAATCAGAAAGGAGCAAGGAACAGGTGGTGCCGGGTAGGGAGAAGGTCACGGGCCTTCGGATTCACTGGTGAGCGCTCTCCTTCCTTCCCACACCCAGAGCTGGGCTCCTGCGTCTTTGTGACAGGCAGGCCTTCTCCCAGGACCGGGTGGCCGCTGAGCCCTCAGGGACTGCTACCCACGGAGAGATGGGCTCTCCAGTGACACGAGGGCCCTAAGGCTCAGATCCAGCAGTTTCAGGCCGGATTCCCCTTCACCCGCAGCACTTGCCACACAATGGGCCAGGCTCCAAGGACTGTTAGATCAGCGTTTTTGCAAAAGCTTGCTCTTACTCATTCAGAAACATCGAAATGTAGTTTCCTGCTAAATGTTTTTTAGGTCTTCCTTCTGAATTGCCGACAAGGGGTTTCAGTGTTCACTTTTCTCCCCTTTAACGTGGAACTTCAGACCCTGGGGGAGGCAGTATCCTAGAGAATTGTTAACAATTACACCATGTTTTCTGAAGATTGATAAGAGTTTCTAAAAGAGAAAGAAGCAAAAACCGAGACTCAACAAACCCCTCGAGTGGACGGGTTCACGGATGAAGAGAAGTGAGATGGGGCCCTTGCAGAGAGCAGCTAAGAGCCAGAACACGACGTGGCGGGGCCGTCGGGCAAGAGAGCAGGGGTTCTACTACAGGCCTGGTAACGTGGCCGTGCTCCCCCCCCCACCGGGGCCACTGGCCGGGACTCAGGGGGCCGGCTAGGCCAATGCACACAGGGCTCTAGAGAGAGCTTACTTCCCGAGGTCTGGGTGGCCTGGGCCACCCGTGTGGGAAACTCGCATCAGGAAACAATTTGGGGCCACGACCCTGCTAGGGATGGCTGGACAAAGCTAGAGCTGGTATCTGTGACCTCCCCTGGCCCCGTCACCCCAGAGAGCCTGGCAGGAACGCTCCAGAAAGGGGGCACAGAGCTCAGCTGCCAGGCTCCACTTGGGTTCCAGGAGATCCAGGCGGCCACACCTGGTGGATTCACTTCACACCCTCTGTTCCCTCCTGGGCTTGAGCTGCTTATTAAAAGTTACTTAAGATCCAGAGGTCCCGTCAGCTACGGAAACTCCTTTCCCACTAAACGTGGCGGTTTGTTTCTGGCTAGTACTCTCCTTCACGATGGCCATCACAACGATGACAAGCTAGGCAGAGGGGCAAGCGACCATTTGGGGCTGTTCCAGGTCCCACCGCCACCGTTTGTGGCCTCTAGCCTGGAATGCCACTGCTAAACAAGACTGGTGCCGGCACCGGCATGGGGTCTCAGGAGTAGAAGTCAGGTGCTGGCTGTGGCCGTTCCGGCGTCCCCGGGCCACCACCACGGCTTCCACTTTCCGGGGAGCTGAGGGGGTGGGGTCCTTGGCTAGTTTGGCACTGACAGACTGGGGGCCGTGGCATTTCTGGGTGTCTCCTGTGCCTTTTGATACGGGAGTACAGCAGCAGCGGAAGGGAGCTGTACTGGAGCCTGGCTGTGGCCCAGTGTCCCCAGCTCACTGCAGTGTCAAGGCCAGCAATTACACTGGTTAGGACAATCCCACCAACGGGCAGGGCTGGGCTGGGCCGGGCACGGTGGGAGGAGCTTGAGGACACACAGAATTCCGTCAGGAGAGGAGGTAGTCACTAATAACCAGAATGAGGGCCGGGGAGACCGAACGTGACTCTGACCTAGCCCACGGGTATCTGAAAGCTGTCGGTCAATTCCTGCCTTCTTTACACAGTCCCTAAGAGATGGCCCCCGATCTTCCTGGTGTTCAAGTACACACAAAACCGAGGTCACACCCCCAAGTCGGGCCAGACACAGTTGGGGAGAATTCCGTGGCTTAGGCCTTCCCTCCAACCTCCTGTCAACCTGACTCCAGGACAGAGGTGGTATGGGAGCTTCGGGGCCCCTGCCCAAAGGTGACTCACTAGTAATGCCTTTATTTGGGGAACAGGGAATGTGGAAGAAAGGGGGGCGGGGAGAGAAAACCCTAAGGTGCCTCAGGCGCCACCTGCAGCCTTGAAACTCTAGGGGAAGAAGCTGGGGAGTGAGGGAGGCTGCAGGTCGGGCCAGGCCCAAAGAAAATGACACTTGAAACTTTGTGTTCTCGACCACCAATGCCAGTCAGCCCCAGAACGAACTGTTACGGGTGAAAGGGGGGCATGGCAGGTCCAGCTCTCTTTTGCCCAGGACCAGATGGTACCAAGCCAATGGGGAGGCCAGCTCTTGATGCTGGTCCCAGGAGCCACATTCTACTGGACGAAAAGTGTAATTAATGCCTAAAAACCTGACCGAGCAAAAGAGATGGCGCCCCCACGACAAACGGGCTGGACACCGTGCTCACGTGAATAGGAGTCCTCTGGGGGTACCAGGAGTGCGAGGCCACTGCAGGGTCAGGAGCCTTTTGTCCTTGGAGGAAGAGGGACCCCGAAGGACTCTCCCCCTACTCCGACCCCCAGCCCTTCCTGGGGAGGAGTCATAAGTGAAGCCCGGAGGGTCGACAGCAGAGCAGGCTTGGTTGTGGGACTTGCTTCTGCAGCATCAAGAAATGGATACAAAAATGCTAGAAAGGCCAGCTACGACTCCACAAACAGAACGGGGCAAACTCCCTTGCTTCTAACCATTCTGGGAGAGACAGACACGTTTTTTTCTTAAGCTACTGATTGGAACTGTCAACTATGGGTCCTGGTCACTAAGGACTGGCAAGGAAGTGCTAGACGGTTTCTAAGACGTTTCACTCCTTCATGGTTACACCGCAGTGAGGAAGCCAGGGCACAGTAACCGAAATACACGAGACAACACGCACTTGACAGTTCATGGCAGCAGCTCACATGGGACGTGCTTGTGGGTGTTTCTGGAAGCATAAGACTGCTGTCTCGTTTGCTACTTTGATAAGGTACTTCTCAGTTGGACAGATTTAGATAAGAGACATCTCTGTAAACACAGAAAAGGATATACCAATATGATGAAGATATGCAGTTAGATAAGGACTTCCTGAACAGAGGGTGAAAGCACGGGATCCTGAATTGAAACTGGTCAATGAACACCCCAAAACAAGCCCAAGCCTCTACGCGCCCACACCACAGCCCTGGTGCACATGTGGAGATGCGTGAGGTACCAGCCCGCCCCGTCTCCCGCAAGCAGAGGCCACACGGGGCCCAGCAGAAAAGAACTTGCGCTCTGAGGAGCAGCGGCGGGGGGCGTCTGCGCTTGTTCCGCCTGCCGCCCCGCCCGACCGCCCCGCCCCTAGCCGGTCCGGCAGAGGCCAAGGTCAGGGCTGGGCCACTCAATGACACTGGCAGGCCACAGTGGGTCTCTGTGCTGCCCTTGGCTTCGAAATCCATATCAGGCCCAACTTCTCCCTCCCCCACTTCTGCTGAGTGGGAAGGTTGAGAAGGCCTGGGATCCGGGGTCTGACCAGGGAAGGGGACTCCTAGGAGAGCAAGACCTTGCCACTCCCTTGCCCCTCGGAGAGGCCGAGGCACTAGGGCCAGGTGGATTTAGCAGAGCCTGGGGCTTCCTCAGGGCTCAGAATGGGTGGGAGGGGGGCTGGGGCTGACGGCAGGAAGGCCAAGGGTGGGGTGAGCTCTGGGGCCCTGAGCTGACAGCGTCGGCTCAGGGTACAGTTGGGCACTGCGGCTGCCTGGAACAGAAGGGATAAATGAGGAGGAGGGGGGAGGGGAAGAAATGAAAGGATGAAATGAAAGAAGGCAGAAATTGAAGAAGAGAAGAGAAACCAATCAGGAAGTCCTTATAAATTGCAGCAAACACTTAGAGTTTCGGAGCTTCGTGGGAACCCTATGTGCTGAGCCCACTTTAAAACAAGCGCAGGTATATACAGATCCAGGTAGTTGTCAACACCGTCACGTCTGGTGGCTTGAGGGACAAAGTGTCACCAATTCAAGCCAGTTTGCTCTCAGAGCGTGTTTGTTTTGAAGTGGGAACATGAAGACTCAATAGTGCAAATAGTTCTAAGCTGTCCCTAGAGGAGTTAGAATTGGAAAGTTTTGGAAGAACATTTCCCCCTCCTTCCCCCTGGCCCCCTGCCCCATCTACTAAGGCTCTAACTACCAGTCACAACTGCTCTGAGCGACTAGGAATCCCTTCCGCCTGGCCCGCTGCGCTCGGCGGTCTGGAGCCTGGGCCTGCCTGCCTGGGCCTTGTCCTGCGGCCTTGGCGGCCTCTCTCTAGCGCCACCCGTGGGAGGCCGGCCCTGGGCCATCGTCTCCTCTGGCTAAGGCCAGTCTACACCCAGCGGCTCAAAGGATGACTCCTTCCTAGCCAGGCCAGAACTGGGGCGAACAGGTGCTACTTCCCCGTCCTGTGAAATGTCCTTGTCGATTTTGGATTGGGGCTGGCGTGGGGCCAGGTTTGTGCCACCACAGGTGGGATCACACGGGCTACAGCCACTGGCCATCCGCATCTTCTCTAAAGGATCCACCTGTCTCTCTTGCCTCACACCTCCTTGTCCCGACGTGGGTGGGAGTGGGCGAGGCGGGGGGAGCTGGAGGCCGGCAGGGTGGGGGGAGGAGAGCTGAGACTGGGGCGCCAACGGCACCAAAACCAGGAGTGTCCTCTCAAGTGCTCTCTGTCCCTAACGACCACGTTGGGGGGCTGGGTGGGAGGGAGGTGCAGGCGCACCCTAAGAAGCCTGGGCAACAGCTTGTCTGGTCAGTAGTATCTGCAGCAAGCCTTGTTGAAGGAGCCTAGTTTAGAAAAGTGCAAAGCTACTTCTGGCCCTGGTTAGGTCTTCAACCTGACTGTGCTTGTTGGTAAGAAAAACATCCCCAATGCTCCAACTACTCCCACCCTGAAGCCACGAAACTCTAAGTTTACTGAAAGAAAAAAAAATATTTTTTATTTCAGTTAATCGGGAAGCTTTGTCAGAGCCCTACCCATAAGGAGAAGAGACAACAGCTGCCTTTATTCTTGTTGGTTTGCTTTGCAATCCGCTCTGTGTAAAGTCAGCTCACTCTCTCGGTCACGGGCGTCCGGCTGTCCACAGGCTCCTCTCTGTTTGGCCTTGGCATGGAGGATGAGACAATGTCTTTGCGCTCTCCCTCCCCTCGGTGTTTGTACTTTTCTGTGGCCGCGGCGGCGGTCGTGAGCGCAGGCTGAGTCTTAGCTGGCTCCTTGGGGCAGCCGTCGCTCTCCAGCGAGCCTGCTCTCGGCATCTTCTCCTCTTTGCAGACGCTGCTGCTCAAGTCCTGGGGCTCGGGGGGGCTGGCGGGGTCCTCGGAGCTCTGGGGCTCCGGTGGGGGCGGGGGCGGGGGCGGGAGCAGTGGCGCGGGCGCCTTCGGGGGCTCCGCATGGTGGTGGTGGTGGTGGTGCTCCTTCTTGGGGGGCGAGGAGGCGCTGCCGCTGCGCCCCTTGGGGCTGCTCTCCTTGCTTTTCCGCCCGGGGCTCTTGCAGGTCTTCAGTCCCTTCCCGCTCTTCTCGCCAAGGGTGGACACCAGCAGGGGCTTCACCACCTCCTTCACCTCGATGCTCACCGTCTCCCGGGTCTTACGCTTCTTGATGGGCAGCACGGTCTCCTGCACAGACCGGATGGAAGACTCCTTCACGGCTTTCTTCTTGGCCTCGGCGGCGGCAGCCGCCACCACACTGCCCGGCTTTCGGCCCCGTTTCTTGGGAATGGCCTGGGGGTCAGCCTCAGCTTTTCGCTTCCGGCCGGGGCGTTTGATAACCATGACCTGGGCCGACGTGGTGGCCCCACCCCCTTCGGCCTTGCTGCCCGGCGAAGCTTGGAAAGGCATCTTGACGAGCAGCTTCCCGGGGCTTTTCTCCAGGACCCTTTTCACCTGCACGCCCTCTGATGTTGCTGCCTTGGGTCTCGTGGTGCCGCTCCCTTTGGGGCGTCCCCGACCTCTGCCAGTTCCTGGAGCTTTGGGAGATTTGGGCTTCTTAGGTGGTTTCTGCTCTCGCCGGGAGGGGCTCCCTCTCCCAGTTACCG
Source organism: Eschrichtius robustus (assembly GCF_028021215.1). Lineage (NCBI taxonomy): Eukaryota > Metazoa > Chordata > Mammalia > Artiodactyla > Eschrichtiidae > Eschrichtius > Eschrichtius robustus. The sequence continues at coordinate 134,696,548 of NC_090845.1, forward strand.
TGAAGTCAAAATCATTAGGGTCCAGGGAGGTGTCGCCTACCTTTTCGAAGTACGCAATCAGCTCCACTTTAGAGCGAAAGGCTTTTCCCTGGGGACTGTGGGAACAAACGGAGAGACACAAAGAATAATCAGAAGCTTCCACAGCCATGTCAGAGATGGGGCAGAGGAGAAGGTGGTGGCGAACCCTCTGACAGGAGGCATTCTGCAACTGGCATGCCCGACGACACAGCTGAGCAAGAGTCACATTTAAGAAAAACTGAGATGAGCTAAAACTAGGGAGCTGCGGCCTCGGTTATACAGGAAGCAATCGGGTTGCCCAACGGCCGTGGGCGCCCGCGAGGCCTGCTCTGATGCCAGAATGGCTTGGTGCTGACTGCTCCACAGCTATTGCCTGGATGCCCCCGAGCAGCTGCCGGCCACCGAGCTCCTCTGGCCCCCAAAGGGGTCTGGCCTGGGGACCCTGTCTAGCTGTCAGGCTGAACTCGGGTACGCTGCTTAGCCTCTCTTGGAATCAGTTTCCTCATCCGTCAGTAGGATAACGCTTTGCTCACCCTTTTCTGAGTTGTTGGAATTAAATGAGGCTGTCTGAAAGCAGCCTTTGAAAACTGCTAACCTTTCTGGAACCATCTAAGGGGAAGAACTGAAATGCACGCATTCACACTCGTCCTCTGAAGCTCTGGCTTCGAAGTTACTCTGTTTCAACAGGTAACACCCGATGGCCAGCCCACAGCTGGACAAAGGCCCAAGGGACAGTGGGAAAGGCACACGGAGCCCATCTGAGTCTCTCCCCAGAGGCCCTATCAGAGAGCCCATCTGTCCCAACATGATTCACAGAGCAGACTGAGCCTTATGAACTCCTATTCCTTTGGGTTCATGACGCAGTGTCAGAGAAGGACTGTTCCAGAAAGAAGATGCTAACAGGTTCTGAGGAGGGCCCCTCAGCTGGGAGATGGCAGCAAGCCCAGGGAGCTCCCTCGCATCCCCAGCCCAGGCCAGTGTGCACAGCAGGACCTTGCGTCCTCACTGCTTCCCAGGCGGCCTCTCCTGGTGCCCTCACTGAGGCCCTGGGTAGGCCCTACTGCTATTCCAGCTCCAGATGAGGCCTTGACGGCGGGCGCAGGAAAGCCACACTCTGCTTCCCCGGGCACATCTCACTCAGGGCATTGACCTACGTACGTGGTCATTCCAAGCATACCTCGTCGTGCCCGCAAGCGGTGGTCACTACTGAAGCCCCCGACCCGAGGTGGGGTTACGCACACACATTTTCCTGATCAATGAGCAGCAAAGAGCTACCACTCCAAGGGGTCCCCATCAGTTTTTTTAGCACCGGTCCCTGACACCCCGCCCACCCGGCCCTCCCCCCCTCTGTAGAAACAGGAGTCACCCTTACTTACTTGATCAAATACACATCATACTTCCCAGCGGAGCGGCCAGATTTCCTTTGCTTAAGCTTTCGGGTCCAACCTTCAGGCAGAGTGGGGTCGTCGTACATGGGTCCCCGGTCGCGAATGATGGAGCGCCGCTGTTTGGGGGAGGCCGAAGCTTCTGGCACGGCTGGGGCCGAGCCCGACCCTTCCGAGGTCTCTGCTTTACCTGCCTCTGCTGGCTCAGCAGAGTGGTGGGCCGCTGGCTGCAGGGGCTCATGCTTGCCCTCTTTGTCTTCTTTCTTATCCTTCTTCACCTTTTTAAACTTCAAAGGTTTATCCTTCAGGCCCTGGAGATCCTGTTCTTCTGCCTTTTCTTCCCTGAAGTGTTAAACAAGTATGTAAGTATCACGGAGAACACACTGGTTTGCAGAAAAAGTGAGCCACAGCAGGCCCCGGGCGCCCCAGCGTGGGCAGGGCACTGGGAGAGGGGCTGCCCTGCCAGTGCTCACCCAGATCCAGATGCCCTTCCCCTTCACAGATCATTTTAGAGCCCTTGGGCTGCTGACGGCGATGGCCCACCGCACCCTGCCTGCGCCGTGGTCGCCCTGAGTCCCGCTCCTAGCATGCCTGCACTGAGAAGGTGGCTTCTCAGTGTTACGAGCTGTGCCCGAGGGCCTCCGTGTCTGACGGATGACAAGAGGCCCTCCTCGACTGCCGGAGAGGGACCTACCCACCAAAATGGAGGGGGGCTCCTCGTCACGAAGGCCTGGCTTGGCTGTTACTACAGCTTCTGTGTTTTGGGTTTTCTCAAACGTGTGCTCAATAAAAACAGCACAGTACAACTTGCTGACGGGAAGAGTCCAACAGTGCCCCTTGGGCGGTGGCGCAGAGCACAGCGCTGCGGAAAAACAGGCAGATTTGGAGCCAGCCAACCTGAGCTCAAATGCTGACTTTGCCATTTCCAAACACGACCTGAGCAAGTGAGCACAACATCCTGTGCCTCGGTTTCCTCATCTCAACAACGGGTCAACAGCCCAGAGGGAGAAGAGTCACAAAGGACACTGGCGGATGTGGGTAACCAGACACTGCTGCCCAGGGTTGTGGCGTGAGAAGAGGAGAAATCCCAGGTCGGGGCGCCTTTAGCACCAGACGCTCTTGACGACACAGGGCCAGGGCCTTGGCCTTGGCCAATGCGATGGAAGAGCAGGAGAACGGAAAGGCGAAGAAGACGCTCCTCATTCCAGGGCGGGCACCTCCCCATTCCTTCGTGCCGACAGAACAGTTCCTTCCCTGTGCTGCCGTCCCGCCCGGTAGGTCCCCTCCTTGTGTACTTCGGCAATGGTCACTGTGAGGCCCCGGGATCAGGGTCTGGCCATGCTGCTCTCACGGCCGGGCCAGGGAGGCTCAGAATCAGCCACCCGAGAAGCCCGCAGCTAGCAGCTCAGCTCATCCGGGAAAAGATCTCAGTCCCAGAGCCACCTGGGCCCGCGCGGCGCACATCGGCACCAGCCACCACCTCACGTCGGCCCACCCCAAGTGCCTTCCCTTCTTGGCCAAACCGTGGAGACCGCAACAAAGGCACCACGGCGTGCCCTGGCAACCAGACTCCAATGACGTGGCTAAGTCACCGATGGCGAGTTCGCACCAGGAACACTCAGGTCAGGTGTGGGGAGACAGGGTGTAGGGAGGGCGCGCCCCGACCTCCTCCCTATCCTGGCTCCGCCTCCAGAAGTTTAGAGCCCCGAGTGTGAGCTCTAGCACACAGCTGACTTTCTAATTCTCCAGGCTTAGCTCCTTGATGGGAGACGAGAAAGAGCCCTGGGCAGCTTCATGCAGCCCGCAGCCCACTGTCACCACGGGAACCTGGGCAGTCCCGAGCCAGAGAAAAACACTGCACTGATGGCAAAGGCTGGCTTCTTCAGAGCCCTCATCTGCACTCCCCTGATAATTTAACTATGGTGAAGTCAAGCACAAACCACACGCCCCAGGAATGCGTCTTAGGTACAAGCAAGGGTGCCGATGCCATCTAGGGCCAGCCCTTCTAGAAATCTACCCTGAAGAGACACCCGCAGAAATGCAAAACAACAGATGCACGATGTTACTGGCGACAGCATTCTTTTCACCGGCTCAAGACTGTGGCCAAGCCAGACAGCCGCCGCCAGAGACCTGCTGGGCAGACGCCGACGCGCGCACCACGGAGAGCCGGGCGGCCCGAACCGTGGGTGAGGGACCCCCAGGACCTCCTGTGAGGGGAACACCGTACACTGTAGGCAGCCCTCTGGGGGAGAAAAGAAGGGGACTTTAGGAAGCAGATGGCAAAAACGAAGGGAACCAGTCCTGGCACGGGGTAGGCAGGACCAAGGTGAGGACAGGGCGAGGCGAGACCTCGCCGGGTGTGCCAAACCAGAATTTCAATTTCTGAATCATGTAAAAGTTTACATAACCAAAAACAAAATGAAAACAAAAGGGAACAGAAGGGAACATGCCTAGCATCCGTGGAGGGGAACCAGGCTGGCCTGGGGAAAAGTGGGGGGCTCCAGTTCTGGGGTGGCCTGTGGGGTGGAAAGGCAGGGCAGTGCACAGGGGTGACAGAAGGGTCAAAAGGACGTGGGCTGAAAGGGCTCCTCTGTTGGGCTACGCAGTGACCAGGTGACTGTCCAAAAGAATGAACTGATTAGAATATAGTTAAGAAAAAACCCACTTGGTGATGTTGGGGGAAGGAGAGAAAGACATAAAGAAAGTGAGGGTCCAATGGGCTTATGGGGGAAGAAGGTTCTGGGCAGCAGAGAGGCCTCGAGGGGGCACGTGGGGCTGTGTCAGGTTTTATTCTGAGCGTGATGGGCTACCATGTGGAGAATGGCCTGTGGGGGACCTAAGCGGGCAGCAGGGAGCCTGTGGGACGCCTCTCGGGGCGCTCTGGGCATGTGGTCCAGGGCGAGGAGGGCGAGGAGGGCGAGGAGGGCGAGGACTGGGGACGTGACCAGGAGGCGGAGCAACAGAGCTGGCCGGTGTGGGGACGAGGGCCGGGGATGAGCTGAGGACCATGGCCAAAGCCTGCGAGGACAGTGATGCCACCAGCTGAGGACGAGGAGGCCTGGGCCAGCAGCAGGGGGGAGCCACAGCCACGCTCGCGTCGAGAAGCTGAAGGAGCAGCTAACACAGCACTGTAACCAGCTACACTTCAACGTAAACAAAGCAAAAGAGGCTCAAGGAGGGGAGACCCCTGTGCCCGGACTCTGACTTGGCCTTAGTGAACTGTTTGGATTTTTAGAATTTTTTATTGTGATAAAACAGACATAACATAAAATTTACCTTTTCAACTGTTCCTAAGTATACAGTAAATGAAGTTTCAATAGCACCAAACATGGGAATAAAAAGGCCTTTAACTCTATCTGTGATTATTCTAGCTCTTTTAAATTGAAATTACTTGGGACTTCCCTGGTGGTGCAGTGATTAAGAATCCGCCTGCCAATGCAGGGGACACGGGTTCGAGCCCTGGTCCAGGAAGATCCCACATGCCGCAGAGCTACTGAGCCCGTGCGCCACAACTACTGAGCCTGCGCTCTAGAGCCCATGAGCCACAACTACTGAGCCTGCGCGCCACAGCTACTGAGCCCACGTGCCTAGAGCCCATGCTCCACAATAAGAGAAGCCCCCACTTGCCGCAACTAGAGAAAGCCTGCGCCCAGCAACGAAGACCCAATGCAGACAAAAAAAAAAAAAAATTGAAATTACTTGAAGCAACTGTGAGTATATGGTGATTTTCAATTCTGTGCATTGAGGAGCACAGACGTGTTTGGTACTTTATTTTCTGACTGCTACTTCTCTGCTTAAAAACAAATGAAAGCCCACGAAGAAGTCTGGAAGCCATTCTGCTGGGTGTGGAGTGGAGGCAAAAATGATGGAAAACAGGTAATCCAAATGAGTTTACCCTCGGCCCAGCCACCTGCTCAGTGCCAGGGTGACCTGAGGGAGGGGGCCAGGCTGGGGTACTAGGCGAGTACTCAAGGCCCCCCACCAGGAGGGTTATAGGGTTTGCTGAAACACACTTTTTCAAAGAAACCAAACAGGGACTTCCCTGGTGGTCCAGTGGCTAAGACTCTGCGCTCCCAATGCATGGGACCAGGGTTCGATCCCTGGTCAGGGAACTAATATCCCACACGCAAGCCGCAACTAAAAGATCCTGCATGCCACAACTAAGGATCCCGCATGCTGCAACTAAAAAGATCCCACACACTGCAACTAAAAAGCCCGCATGACGCAACGAAGATCCCACGTGCTGCAACTAAGACCCGGCTCAGCCAAATAAATAAAGAAATATTTAAAAAAAAAAAAAAAAAAGGAAGAAACCAAACAGCCCTCCAGACCGTGTATCTCTGCATGCATGTGCGCACACACACACACCTGCTGAGAGGACCGTGAGAACTGAGCACCTAGTTCTTAAGTTCGCACATTTTAGAGTTGGGGGTATTCACCTGTTCAACTCTTCAGTGTTATAGCTGAAAAGAAAAGCAAGTACAACCAGACAAGGGAAATTGCCTGAGGTCATGCCTGAGTTGACGTGTGTTCATCGACTGCCCTTGCCCTGAGCCAGCCTCTGCTAGGGGCTGGGAGGCCAGGGTAGAACCAGCATCATTCTCCGGTCTTCTAGAGCTCCCAGTTTCGGGGGGTGGGGGTGAGGGGAGGCAACAAAGAAAGAGCGATCCTCTCCTCTGTTCCAGGCACAGAGGAAGCCCAGACACAGCTGGGTGTTTAGGGCTGAGGAGGAGTACTTACCCCAGGCCAACAAGGAGTGCTCCAGGCAGGCCAGACCAGGTGGGCCCGGGCGGCACTATCAACAGCCCTATCCTGTCACCACTGTGACACCCCTCCCTGGAGGGACAAGCATTCTGTGTAACTGGCTCTGGGCCAGCCCTCGCTCTTGTCTTCCGAGAGGCCTTCCCTGCTCCCCGCACAGTGTATTTTGAATATGCCACCCCGCCGCTCAACCCCCCAGACAGCGTGCATCTTCCTTCCTGTCGTCTCCCTGCTCGGTGCACATGTTATGCTACCTCCGCTTCCTCTGATGGCCCCATTCCCCTGCCCATCAGCTTCAAGTAGCAGGGGCTAGTTCAGCACGCAAAGCAATAGGCTTGAGTCAGTGCGTACACGATGGCTTTGGACGCCTGGGCCCTGGTGGGTCGGGGTTGGCAGGAGATGACGCTGGAGTGGTCACTGAGGGCCCAGAAAGGCAGATGGTGACGTCTACACTGATGGGAGAGGGAGGGGACACGGAGGACAGTCATGCTGGGACGACAGGTCCCAGGCTTCCACAGATCAGCTCCCAGCAACGAGGCAGACAGGTCTGCAGAGACTCGTCTTGCTGAAACTACTAAAAATGCCGGACCGAACATCTTCTAGAAGATATTATAGAGGACAGTGTTTAAAAAGTCTTACCTGTACTCACAAGCTGGCCAGAAAGTAAGGAATACGCAGGCTAAAGAGGCAGGGAAGGAGGGAGGGGTCCTGTTCGGCGGAGGAGGCCGGGGAAGAGCCAGGGAGGAGCAGCCTGGGAGAGTCCAAGGACAGGGCCAGCCTACACGCTGGCGGGCCTGGACTCTTCAAAATGGGCTGCGGCGTGAGGAGAAAAGGAGACTGAAGAGACAGGACAACAGGAGCGACGCGCCGTCCTGGACTGGCTCCCTGGTCTGAAGGCGCTAAAAGGCAGCAGTGGGGGGTCTGGGGGACGTGGCTATGGCTGCACGTGAGCTTGATGCTGAAGTCCCCGAGTGCCCGAACTGCCCCGGATGAATGCTTTGAGGAGGGCCATCCTGCAGGGCTCAGGAGCGCGACGGAGCAACTGCCAGCGGCGCGGGGGCAACGGGCAGCGTGTCCACAAAGGGGGAGATGACAGCAACATAACCGGAAACTGTGCTGCTGGACAGGAATACTTTAGAGCCGTTTCGGTCAAGCTTCCTAACAATTAAAGAGAACGCCTTCACGTTACATGAATACATTAAGAGAAAAGGCTGAAAACCTCGCAGAAGTGCCTTCTTGTAGTGGCTCAAAGAATTGCAATGTTTTCAACAGCGTTACGCTCTGTATGGTGAAGCCGCTGAGTGTGAATGAAGGTGTCGAGGTACTTCCTCGTGTTAAAAAAAAAAAAAAAAATCACTGCCAAAGGCAGCCTTGCCTAGGACCTGACTTCTAATATTGATGGAACAACTAATCTGTGCACTGTGTGGGGGAAATGCAGGTATCACATTTGAAGCAGAAGGCCTTCACAGATCTTAAATATCTACGAAGGCTGAGAGAAGGCTCTTGTGTGAAAAAAATATCATTTGGTAATTTTGCTGCTAAAACGAAAACATTAGATCAAATCCTTCCTTTGATCTAGCAAAGGAAAATGAGAGTTGCAGGAATCTTGATTTCAGGCCAAATCATTGTATCCCGAGGGGTTTGATGGCACTCTTTTGACCCGAGGCTCCTGTGCATTCCAGGGGTGCAATCAGCCGACAGCTGACATGTGCAGCTGACCAGACACCTGCAGCTGAGGTGTGACTACTCAATCTCCAAGGCTTCCAGAATAAAAAACAAAAGAAAGGCCACAAAGCCAGGTGAAAGCCACAGCTAAAAGGTGTTCTTCACTTGAATCTGAATCCTGCCCCCTCCAGAGTGAGCTCTAGGAAACCTCCAGAGCCCCAGCAATATCCTGACCTTTCCCAATTTCAGTCATGTTTGCATCAGGCCAATCTCAGAGATGGGGTGTCTCAGCACCTTTCATTCCCAGTCATCCACCCCATGGAGCTACGTAAGGAGCCCAAGTACCACAACAAAGCCACGAACCAGAAGGACAGGGTGGCGGCCACCTCCCCAGGTCAATGGTCAGGGACCAGAGGAGAGAAGTGGCCTCCTGGCAGTGGCTGCTTCCATCCTCCAGTATGAGCTGCAGAATCTCAGAATCAAGGGGGCTTCTCTGCACGAATCAATAAACGTAGCAGCGCTTTGAGACGCCAGCTTTGGCCCCTTTAAAGATCTGAGAGAAATCAAACTGGCACTGGAAGAGGGTCTCAGTGGTCTCTGGGGAGCAAAAGAGGGGATGGGGTTCAGCTCGAAGGCTTCAATGGTGGAACCTGAAGTGTAGCGGACCAGCTCTGAATTCAGTGTATTTTTTAACACCTCAGTTTTTAGAAGATGCAAGAAACTGTCTATGTTTTGAAAAGCTAAATAAAACACAGTTCTTGCCACCCAAAGGTAGAACCCTCCCCAAATGAAGGCAATCAGCACCATATGGTAAGTCTCATCTTGATAGCGTGAGTCTACCACACATGGGAAAGAGAAGTAAGTTTGAAAAAACACTGCCACTGTGGAGAACAGTCAGGCAGTTCCTCAAAAAGTTAAATGTGGCGTTCCCATGTGACCCAGCGATTCCACTCCTAGGTATGGACCCCAGAGAGCTGAAAACGGGGACTCGAACAGATACTTGGACGCTGATGTTCGTAACAGCACAATTCACAGTAGCCAAAAGGTAGAACCAACCAACCCAATTGTCCAGGTACACATAAGTGCAGAAACAAAATGTGGTCCGGGGCTTCCCTGGTGGCGCAGTGGTTAAGAATCTGCCTGCCAATGCAGGGGACACGGGTTCAAGCCCTGGTCCGGGAAGATCCCACATGCCACGGAGCAACTAAGCCCGTGAGCCACAGCTACTGAGCCTGCGCTCTAGAGCCCGTGAGCCGCAACTACTGAGCCCGCGTGCCTAGAGCCTGTGCTCCGCCACAAGAGAAGCCACCGCAATGAGAAGCCCACGCACCGCAACCAAGAGTAGCCCCCGCTCGCCGCAGCTAGAGAAAGCCTGCACTCAGCAACAAAGATCCAACGCAGTCAAAAACAAATAAAAATAAATTTATAAAAAAAAATGTGGTTCATTCATATAATGGAATGTTATTCAGCTTTAAAAAAGAAGGAAACTCGGGAATTCCCTGGCGGTCCAGTGGTTAGGACTCCATGCTCTCACTGCCGAGGGCCCAGGTTCAATCCCTGGTTGGGGAACTTAGAGCCCACAAGTCCCGTGGTGGGGCAAAAAAAAAAAAAAAGAAGGAAACTCTGACACCTGCTACAGCATGGATGGACCTTGAATTGAAGATGTTATGCTAAGTGAATTAAGCCACACACAGAAAGACAAACACTGTATGACTCCATTTATATGAAATGTCCAGAATAGGCAAATCCAGAGATTGAAAGTAGATTATTCATTGCCAGGGTCCGGGGGTAGTGGGTAATAGGGAATGACTCCTAATGGGTACAGGGATTTTTTTTGGGGGGGGGGGGCGAGGGGTGTAATGAAAATGTTCTGGAACTAGATAGAGGTGATGATTGCACAACATTATGAGTGTACTAAATGCCAGTGTACACTTTAAATGGGTGAATTTCATGGTATGTGAATTATATCTCAATTTTTATAAGAACCCACTAAAATGACAGCTGACTTCACCAATTACCCTAAATCATAGAGGCAGGTTTTACGACGCTCAGGCAAGTAGCTCTGCTGTCCATGTGAGAGAAATTGGCGAATGTGGGGACCTACGGTGACACATGCTAGACTGGACCACGCTGACCTGAATGCCATCTCTGAAACCCAGGACACGGTAACCACGACAGTCAGAAAGGAACCTAGTCCAAGAAGTTTAATGACTAGGCATTTAGTCAAGTTGAAGGTTGTTGGCTAAATATTCTGAGGGTGTTTGATCTTTTTTTTTTATTGTGGTAAAATGCATGACATAAAATTTACCATTAGCAGTACTTAGTACATTCACAATGTTGTACAACCATCGCCACTATCTAGTTCCAGAACATTTTGTCACCCCCCCCCGCCGGAGGAAATCTTATACCCACTAAGCAGGTACTTCCCCAGCCCCCCTTACTCCCAAGCCCCTGGCAACCACTAATCTCTTTTCTGTCTCTATGGATCTGCCTGTTTGGACCTTTCATATAAATGGAATCATATACTATATGGCTTTTTGTGATAGGCTCCTTTCACTCAGCATAATGTTTTCAAGGTTCTTCCACACTGTAGCATGTATCAGAACTTCTTCCCTTTCTATGGCTGAGTGACATTCCACTGTATAGACACACCACACTTTGTTTATCCATTCATCTGTTGATGGACATCTGGGTTGCTTCTACCTTTTAGCTGCTGTGAATATTTGAGTACAAGTTTTTGCACGGGTATATGTTTTCAATTCTCCTGGGTCTATACCTAGAGTGGAATCGCTGGGTCACACGGGTACTCCATGCTTGACTTTTTGAGGAAGCTCCAGACTGTTTTCCACGTGGCTTCCTTTGGGGGTGATGAAAATGTTCTGGAACTAGACAGGAGTGAAGTGGGGTGGCAGAAACTGCTTCCACTCTGGAATGCCTAGCAGGGAGGGGCAAGCTTTGAACAGAAGTCATCACGGCAAGGACACTGGGAGTGGGGTGGAGGTGTTTCACGTCACCTACTCACTCATTCGGTAGCTGACAATCTAGGTAGCGGGCCCGAGCTGTGCTGGGGCCAGGGCTGCTCCGGTAACAAGACACGCTTTCTACCTGCATCCATTTCTTCTCTTTCTCCTGGTACAAACAATCTTCTAAAGCATACAGTCAATAATGAAATCACAGCGATTTGGATGAGTGCTGTGCAAGGGGAGAGGGCGGGAGCCGGGGGAGCGCTCCGGAAGGCGGTGCAGGGCCGCTGCGGGTGGGGGAAGGATCGGGCCCGGCGTGATAAGCTGGTACAGTCGTGGACCACGACTAAAGCCAAGCTGGGTGGCTTCACCACCAACTGTCCCCACGCAGGCCACTGCAGAGGGGGCTGGCCAAATGAGTTAAGAATGGGAGAAAACCAAGAAGCCAGTCGTTATGACTGACGTTTTTGTGATTCCATCTCTTCCCCTGGACAGCCTGTGTCGTGAGCATTTGCTCCCCGGCCTCCACATCTAGCTACGTCTCTTCCATCATGTCTCCTCCACGCCGCAGGGTGCTCACGGCAACCCTTCTCACAAACGGGGCAGAGCTGGCCTCCGGTGCCCTCACGACAAATATCCAGCCTTCAGGTCCCCACAGCCAGTCTGCACGGGCGCTCAGTCACGCCTGCCTCTTTGGTCCCCAGCAATAGATTCCCACAGCTCCTTCCTGCTGCAGTTTTCTGTCATTACTGTTTTCCTCTCACTTGAGGTGATGCCCTTGTTTTCATTGCTGTGCCTCTCACTAGTGTAGGTCACCCCGCAGCTGCATGCCTGACAGACTTGCTTCCCGATGATGACATAGGAACCACTGAAATAACCAACAAAATAGAAAAAAGGGGAAATGTGTCTGTCAGAGCTGGCAAACAAGAGGGTGCCACCAATGGCTGAGGCACCGTGAGCGATGCCAAGGAGGGCCCTGTCAGGGGGGTCGGTGGTGACAGGATGCCCCCCCACCAACAGAGGCCGAGGAAATCTTCAAGGTCACAACGGTGGGACCCAGAAGCCAGGTTGGCTGAAGTGCAGTTTGCCGGTGGCAGACGGAAGGGCCTAGAGGCCCACACGGCAAGGCCAGCAGCAGGCTGGGCAGTGGGCAGCAGCGGGCAAGCAGTAGGGACTAATCTCTATCCCGTGAACAACTCTGGGGACCGGCTAAAAAGTAACTAACATGCCTGGTAACAAGTATCAACCAGTGAGTGGCTTCCCTGTGTACAAATACTAACTGGGTAGAAAATACAACGGGAACATTGACTACCGGCTCTCCAGCGGAGATTTACCTAGAATCAGCGCCTGTGAACAGCCAGAGAAAAGCACAGAGGGGTGGCGGGGCTGTGACGTGCTTCTTGTGACCACTGCATCCTCCCGCCACACAACAGAATCAATTCCACATGGATTAGACGGTTAGGTTCAAACGGCGGGTTACAACGTCCCACAGAACCGCTCTCTCCCAACGCCTAATAAAATGAGAAACACACAGACGTGGGGAGGAGGAGTGTGAAGGACAGAATTCAGCAAACGAAGGAAAGGGACATAAAATCGAACGCAGTACATTTCAAAACCTGGCAGCCGAAGAAAGGATTCCAGAGAACAAAGCAGCAGCAAGACTGAGCTCTTGCCTCACCCCTGGAAGCCGTGCTGGGGAGCCCACAACACCCCGAAAGCTCTCCTCACTGAGCTGGAAAGAAGCAACTGGGTAGGAGTCTGTAACTTTTTCCTTTTAGGCCCAGGAACTACAGAAGCTGCAACCGGGAGATGCAGGAGAAACAGGTAAAGCACCCAGCGAGCCAGGCCAGGGGACGGGGACCACTGGGAACCTGGGGTGGCCCCTTCCCACATCCCTTATAGGAATGGCATACATGTCCTTCAAGCGGCTAGACTGAACCCTGGCGTAAGACAATTAACACAATTCCTAGGCTAGAGAGAAGACTCCAGATGCTGCCGAAGAGTCCCCCTGACTGCAGCTCCCCCACGTGTGCAGCTTGTCTCTGCCCACAAGAGAACGAGCTCATGACAGCCCAGAGGGGAAAGCAGTGAGAGAGGATGCCAGAAGACTGGGAGGAGAGCGCCAGAACTCCCCTGCGGCACCAAAGCAAACAGAACGACTGGACGGAGCCGTCTAAGCCTGCGCCAAGTTGACAAGAAACAACACGGTAACTCTAGAAACATGGCCAAAGGCAAAAAAAAAAAAAAAAAAAAAAAAAAGGGAGGGGGATGGCTCAGGAAAGGCAAAATCCCACCAAGAAGAGAATGCACAAAAGGAAGAGAAGGAAATTCCTCACAACTTCATAAGAACATGTTCTCAATAATAGTTCAAAGATGAGAAGATAAAACACAGTAAGATGAAAGGGCAAATTCCCAACCTAGGGAAACAAACTGCAGACCAAAACACATCATTACGGAACTAATAAATACATTCAAGAACAGCCAGAAACAGAATATACGTAGCTGAAAATCAAACTAGACAAACAGTGTATGCAGATGAAAAAGATAAAAGCTACAGCAATTAGAGTGAAGCTAATAGCCCTGGAAGAGAGACAAAGACAATCCAACATAAGGATAATTCGTGTCCCTGTAGCAGGGAACCCAAAATGGCACATAGGTGCCATCAAAGATATAAGAAGACTAACCTGAAACGAAGAGGAGCTGCATTTGCAACCTGAAAGAACACACCATGTTCCCAGGAAAATGTGATAAACAAACACCACGCACCAGCGAGAGGGACCGTGGTCAACCTCCTCCATTTCAAGGATAAAGAATTCTTCAAGCGCCCCAAGGGATCATGTAAAGAGGGGCCCAGGCGTCAAGGGCTAAGGACCAGCAAGAGCCAAGGCCCCGACCCCAGGAACAATCTGGCATGTTCCAGGAAAAGCAAGAATGATGGGCTGGAGCCAAGTGAGCAAGGCGCAGAAAATGAGCTCAAAATGAGGCAGGCCTGGCTACATAATTTGCAGGGCCCAGTATAAAATGAAATTGCAGGGCCTCTTACTCAAAAATGGAGAATTGTGAGATGGCCGCAGTAGAGCAGTAAACCAAGTGTGGCTCTTCTAAGCCCTGGGCCTTATATAGGCTGCATGTCCAGGAAGCCGGCCCTGCTACCAGGAAACAGACTTTAGATTTTACTCTGTGAGGGATGAGAGGCCCTCAGAGGGTTTTTCTCAGCGGAGTGACATGATCAGATGAAGAGTCTGAAAAAGTTCACTCTTAATGGAAAATACAGTGTGAGGGGGGACGAGGGGGCAGGGAGACGCAAGGTGCTGCAGGGTGGACTCACGGTTTGGGGTACTGAACGTTTATTAGGGAGTGACACCCGTGAACGGAAGGGAGAGGAAGCAGATCTGGGCAGGGGAAGAAGCTGAATTGCAATGCAGGCTCAAGAAAGCTCCAGGCCACCTTGGGCAGTGATGGCAGGGCAGTGGTTTTATACCCCCTGCCTCATCCAGCCACCTGGGCACTGCCCTGGAATTGGCGTGACCGAGTGAGGAAGTGCTCACAGCTGAGGCCAAGCCCAAGGCCAAGCCCAAAGGAGCCAGCAGCTGGAGGCTGCCTGCGGACTGCACTTCTGGCTGGGGACCCACACAGTGACCTCCTTGCCTGCTGTGTGGGGCTACTGCAGAGTCTAAGCAGGCGATGCGGTGGCTGCTCTAGGTGCCATCAGTGGAGGGCATGTGTGTGCTGGGGGCAGGGGGAGCGCAGGAGATCAAGGATTCTGACTTCCATGTTTTATGTGTTCGATGTTGAGGCATTTATGCCTTCTACAGGTCTAGGCTGGAGACAGAGATCTGGTAGTCATTGGCGCAGAGGTCTGAAGAGCCAAGTGAGCAAGTGAGGGCACCTCAGATGTTTGAGTGTGGACAACTTTCCTCCCGTTATCTGGAGTTGTGACAAGGAGAAAGAGTCAGCAAAGGAGACAGACAACGAGGAGTGAGGTATTAGAAAGACGATCAGGTCTATCTGTCCAGATTATTGGTGGCAAGCAACAGAGACCAACTCTAGCTGATTTACACAGACAAGGACTTGATTAAACAGCTACTGGAAGATGGAAGGTGGTGGTGATGTCTGCACAGTATAAATATACTCATACCATGGAACTGTACACTTAAAAATGGTTGAAATGGTAAATTTTTTCATGTGTATTTTACCCAAATAACAAAAATTGGGGGGAATAAAAGGCTATTAGGTGGCCAGAGGGTTGGAGAAACAGGTTTGAACCTAGTTAGCCAAGAACAATATTCCAAACCCTGCTGCCAGGCTGGTGCAGGGCAGCCAGCACTGCCTCTGCCACCCTGCAGGGGGCAGCACTGGCCGCCAACACAGCAGCCACTGTGGGAGCTGGTCCTGCTCCCTTGGAGAGGGTGGGTCTGACGTGAGAGCCCGAGGCACAGGGCCATACCCCCTTGGAGGGCTTAGGCCATTTTCTTCCGTAAAGGGCCAGATAGTAAGCATTTTTTTTCTGCTTTGCAGGCCTCACCGTCTCTGTCACAAACCACTCAACTTGCCAGTGAAGTGGGAAGGTAGCTTCAGGCAATGCATAAAGGAAGGAGTGGGGCTGGACTGCAATAAAACTTTATTTACAGAAACAGGCAGTGGGCCAGATTTGGCCTTGGCATGTAGTTTACCAACCCCTGTACCAGCTGAAAGGGAAATTATGAAAAGCGTATGGCATTTTCAGCGACTACAGTCAGAGGTCACTTGGTCTCTCAGCAAACTCATAGGATGGGGCAAGAGTTCCCTCAAACAAAGAAGGGGGCTCAGATGTGAAGGTGGCCGAAGAGACACAAGGAAGGGGATTCCAGGAGGGAACAAGCCTGTCAAGGGGAGGAATCACCACTGGCCTGGGCAACGCAAATCCATTAGGGCCTGAGCAGAAGTGGGAGGTGAGGAGGGGGAATACTGAGTAGCCAAGTCTTGAAAAGCTTGGCCAAAGAGGGAACAGAGAACTGGGCAGGAGCTGAGGGGGGAGCGCTTGGTAAAGATGGGAAATCCGAAAACACGTTTGTATAGTGATGGGTGTGATTCACGAGAGGAGGGAAAACTGACAGATTCCTGGGGAGCTAGGAAAACAGGAAGCCTCTGTCACCAGTGGAGCTGTCTGCTAAGAGCTCCAGGGGTGGAGCAGTTTCCAGTGATGACAAAGTCCAGGCTGTGACCTTGGCAGTAGGTGGCTGAGGTCACTGGAACAGAGGTGATCAAAAGTTGGGGGCCAAGCACTAGGAGGGCCCTCTATGAGCATGCTTAAGCCACCTGTGGGATAGAATGGTCAGGAACAGAGAGACAAAGACTGTGGGCCTGGCACCAAGTCCTCAGCGGAGAGGGGCCGTCCAGGGTAGCAAGCTCATGATGGGGAGTTGAGGGGCCTGAGCGTCACAGCATGCTTTTTATCAGAGCGTGGATCATGAACACGGAGGACACGCTCCTGCTCGGGGTGTGTGGGCTGGGACAGTCAACAGGCCGCCCTCTGGTTGTGAGGTACCTGCAGGGAGCCAGAGCTCGAGAGGAGAGATCTGACCCAGATGCGGCCTGGGGGCCTAGGAAGGACTCTCTGCAGGAAGGGATACCCGAGGCGAGTCTTCAAGAACCAGGAGGAGGAGGAAATGCAGCATGGGGACCCGGACAAAGGCCACGAGTATGAGCTCAGTCCTACGTGGCTGAGGGGCACACGGATGAGAAAAGGAGTGATAGCGGAAGAGTCAGGAGTCGTGTGAGGGGCCTTGACGCCACTGGAGGACAGGGGCCCCACTCTCAGGTTTACAGCAGGAGAGTGAGATATGACACTAGGGACTGCGTGGCAGGGAGAAATGTGGAGGAGAGCTGGAAGGCTTGCATCAGGCCGGTGGCGGGAGGAGGGCAGAAGACAAGAGGTGGGAGAAATAAAGGACAGGGCTGGTGACACTCGGGTTCCCAGCCTGTGTGACCGGTGCTGCTATCCACCATGACAGAGACCAGAGGACACGGGCTCTGGCTGTTTGGCCTTCTGATCTATCCACCTTCTCTGGGGGCGGCGGGAGGGTGGTAGGGCAGGCAGTGGGTTGAGGAGAATGGGAGGAAGAAAAAGGGCAAAGCCCTTTAAGTGCCTTACATGGTAAAACCTGACTAGTGTGAGCCTTTCTCTCACAGAAGGGAAAACAAGTTCTAGTTCCTTCATACTCCTTTTCAGTGCTCTCTGTCGCCACCTAATGGGATGTCAGCTGAAACCCCAAGATTCACCTGTGCGGGACGGGACAGCACCCGGGTGGAGAAGAACCTGCTTGGCTAACTTTAGATCTCTGAAAACACCTCTAGGGTCCACGGGACCCTCTTCTGGAAAATTAGAGCTTCCTGGAGCTAACAGGGTGTGTGTGTTGGTAACACCTAATTCAACTTCAGATCATTTTCCACAGACGAGCTTTGACTTGGCTTCTGTGCACTCCCAGGATGCACAATCAAGTCGAGGCGGCTGAGAGAAGCACATCCCTGAAACTAACGGTCCCTTGGTGGGACAAAAGTTCCGGGGCACTTGAGCCTAGCTGAGCTGTTTCTGATTCTAGTGTTTCACGTGCCACCTGTAGGTTGAGGCGGACTTACTTTGTCAATCTGAGAATGCATAAAAATCTACTGAAATGTCTTAGCTTGGGGGGTAATTTACAAAGAGCCACACCCCTTGCTGCTAACTGCCTTCCTCCCAGACCTCTGACAGACCTACAAATGTCACTCACCGAACAAGAAGAGTAACGAGTGCCACACCAGAGATGCCAAGGGGAGGCTGTGGTGGGCAAGCAGAGGCAGTCACCGGCCTCAGTGGCTTCACCCTAGCAGGGGGCACATGCGGCAACAGACAACTTCATCATCATCTGGGAATACTGGGAGAGAAGGCCGCAAAGCCCAGTGTAGCGGGAGGGGATGAAGAGACGAGGGCCAAAGGACATGACCTGGTTTAACTCCCCTTTCTGTCAGTGAAGAGCTGCAAGAAGGAAATCAATATTTCCAGTCGCCATGGAGAGGCTACTAAGATAAATGCTGAGTCTGGTTAAGTTCTCACTTGCAGAGTATGGGTAAGGACCAGCCTGCCCTGTGCGGGCTGCTGCGGATTCCATGAGCGGATCCTGATCAGGCAGGCAGACAGCAGCTGGTCCGGAACCACCGCACGAGTGAGTGAGTGAGTGAGTGAGTGAGTGAGTGAGTGAGTGAGTGTGTAGGGGGTGGGTGGGGGGGAAAGGACTGAGTGGAGAGGTGATCCCAGGAGCTGACCAACGGGGACGTGGAGATCACAAACATAAACTACTCTTTTGGAAAGCTTGGCACAGAGAAGATGCGAAGCATCCAGAGGTAAGGGGTAGGGAGCCAATAGAAGGCCAAGACAGAAGATACACTAAATTTGTGATGGAATCTAAGTTAGCTTTAAAAGGATGTTCACTGTTTTCTTAACATGGGTGTCTTAGCTCGGGCTGCCATAACGAAATAGAACAGACTGAGTAGCTTAAACAACAGAAATTTACTGCTCACAGTTCTGGATGCACTAAGTCCAAGGTCAAGGTGCCGGCAGATTCCTTGGTGAGAGCCCTCTTCCTGGCTTGCAGACGGCTGCTTTCTCACTGTGTCCTCATATGGCACATGGCAGGGAGTGAGATCTTTGGTGTCTCTTCTTATAAAGACACTGATCCCATTGGGCTCCAGCCTCACAACCTCATCTAATCCTAATTACCTCCCAAAGGCCCCATCTCCAAACATCCTCACATTTGGGGTTAGGGCATCAACATGTGAATTTGCGCGGGGGGGGGGGGGCGGGGGCGGGGAGACACACAAACACTTTAGTCCGTAACAACGGGGATGCTTATGTTCTATTGTGAAATGGTAAATGAAAAAGCAGGGTATGGCACTACATATACTGCATGACAACAATTAAAACTCATTCCAAGAGATGGTAGTACAACAGTTTGAATGTATTTAGTGCCACTGAAGTGTACACTTAAAAATGGTTAAGATGGTAAATTTTATGTTATGTGTATCTTACCACGATTAAAAAAACAACTCAATCCAGGAGAAGGCAAGAAAGGAGAAAAAAAATAAAGAACAGAAAATGTGGAAAAAATAGAATGCACAAAATAAAATGGTACAGACAAATCTAAATGCATCAGTAATTAAACAGATGTTAACAAATATGACAGACAGAATGGATTTTTTTTTAATCCAGCTATTTGCCATTTTCAAGAGCTACATCTAATCCATAAACACAGAGAAAGGAGGAAAATTAAAAGTGGCAGTGCTGACCAAAAACACAGGTGGTGCAGCACCATTACTATCAGAGGAAGCAACATTCAAGGCAAAAGCACGACTAATTACAAAGAGGGTCACTTCATAATGCTAAAGGGTTTGATTCACCAGGAAGACAAAACGGTTTCTAAAACTGAAAACCTGGCCTCAAAATAAATAATAAAGCCAAAATTAACAAAGCCCCTGGAGAAACTGGAGTTTGTGACACATGCTCCCCAGTAGCGAGGAACTCAAGTAGACAGAACAACAGTAGGAAGAGAGGACGCTTTCATAATCCCAGGGATGAGATGAAGGAGACGAGCTTCCTCTGGCTCCTGCACCCCACCGACAGCCCATGCTCGTCCGGGTGGTCCCGCACTGCTCCACAAGCTGTGAGGCGGATGGCCCACAGACCACAGTCTTAGAGCATGGTGCCATTTAGCTAAAACCTTATTTTAAAAAATAGTAACTAGGAAAACAAAAAAAACACAAAGCCATGTACTTGGAAATTTAAAAAACACATTTCTAAATAATTTGTGGGTCAAAGAGGAATCACAGAGGAAATTTTTAAAAAACCCTTTGAGCTGACTTTAAGTGGAGATGCGACACATTGAAACTTGCTCGATGCAGCAGAAATCGTCTGAGGATCAGCTTTAAATGCTTATGTTTGAAAAGAAGGTTGAAAACCAATGAGCTAAGTTTAGAATTTAAGAAGTGAGAAGAAGAAAACCAGAGAATGTACTCCAAGAAAGTAGAAGATACAATAAAGATAAAATTTTACGTAACTTAATGAACTGGAAAGCAGACATACAGTAATACAGGACAATAATGCCCACAAGTTCACTCTCTGAAAGACTAGTAAAACCCAAACAATTTTTACCAAGACAGGGAAAAAAGGGAGAAGGAAAAAGTAACAGCACTAGAATGAAAAAGGAGACAAATACGGATGTTGCAAAGGTTTATAAAAAGGTAAGCATGGCTTCTTGCTAGTAAACTTAGTAACACAGATGAAATGGACAAAAATATACCTTAGCCCCACTGACCTGAGCAGGTGCAGGGAAATAAAAATAGGTTTCGAAGTGCGTGTATGTGCACAGAACACCTCAAAGGACACATACAAGCCCCTGGAGGCAGCTGTCCCCATGCAGAGGGGCCCGGGTGGCTGCAGGGACGCTGAGAGACCAAGCATCACTCTAGAGCTCGCACTTTCTGAGTTGTGAACCATGTGCATGGGCCACCTGCTCAATAGCGGATCCAAATGCACCCAGAGACGAGGAAAGGCCTCACCTGACGGCGCGTGCAGGCCAGCCCAGGACGTGGGGCTCGAACTATGCAGCAGGAGCCGATCCCAACATTTGCTGGCACTAGGTCTTTTCTTTCTATTTGTCCTTTTAATCTTTACAAATTTGGTAGGTGAAAATGCCATCTTCTTTGTTTCCATGTGTGTCTCTTTGATTATCACTGAGGCAGAACTCTTTTCCTATCTTCATTGGCCACCTGTATCTCTTCTTTATGAATTTCCTGTTCATATTCTTTGTTCATTAGTGGTGACTGGTAGTAAGTTAGCAATAAGAACTGCTGCATTCAAGTCTAGAATAAAAAGGAAATTTAAAAATCTGCCCCAGTGCACTCACAACGATCTTGTTCCCACTGCCCAGTGGCAGGCATTAACCCTAGGATGATTCGTTGGATGGTGATCTGTAGCTTAACTATTTTCTCCAAACACTTTAGACTCGCCCAGATCCCAAGAAATTGCACCGCAGCATTCCTCCTTTCAGCAAACAGCCTCTGGTTGTCAAGCACCACTGCGCTCTGCCGGAGGCCAGGGCCTGCGGAGGCCAGGGCCTGCCGAGAGCGCTGCTCAGAGTGGGCCCCACGAACGCTTCCTGCCCCTTCTCATCCCCTGCCCAGCAGGGCCCTTTGAGCTGCTAACAGTACTCCTAGGTTGCTAACCCACTGCCCAGGTGATATACCGCCCATCAAAAACCTCAGACTAGGATATGTTCCCAATACTTTCACTATCATCGCTTTACATACAATCTCACTGAATGCTCAGCAACACACAAAAGCAACGTTTAAATGAAGGCAACACTGAGGCTCAAGGAGGAAAAAGTGACCTGAAAGCTAGTAGGTGAACAAGCCGGGATTTAATCCTAAAGGAACCTGGCTCTAAAAGCCTATGTTCATCCACTCTACTCAAGATAAAACTGTGAAAGCGTCAAGGTCCTGGCTGCAAGCAACAGAAAACAACTCTAGCTGACCCCGGTCACAAAGGAGTTCTGCGGCAGCATGTGGAAATGAAGAGAAGACTAGAAAACTAAGCCCAGAAAAGCAGCTGCATGACTGAAAATGCAGCCAAGGTTGCACTAAAGGGGCCGTGTGCTTAGGACACCCACCCTGGGCAGCACCACCAGCAACTTCAGACATTAACCACTGATGCTGGCTTCCTGCTGCACGTGCCACTACCATGACTTATCTGTCTTTCAAGAGTCAAAGTCGGGGAATTCCCTGGCGGTCCAATGGTTAGGACTCCAGGCTTTCATTGCCGAGGGCCCGAGTTCAATCCCCGGTCATGAAACTAAGATCCAAAAAAAAAAAAAAAGAGCCCAAGTCCCTGAAGGGAGAATGGGTTTGGCCAAGCCTGGGTCTCATGGCCGCCCCCTAGCTTCTGGAGACCAAGCGGCAGGAATATCGGTCCCCCATGGCAGGCACCACCAGCTGCCCCCCCCTCCAACACCCAGGTCCTCTGTCTGCCTTCCTAACAGAACCTTGCGCTCAGCACACCTCCCCGCCCACTGGTTCTGCACTTGCTCACGCATCTGGCTTCACTGATGGGACTGAGGAGGAAGAGACTTTCAAAGGCCTCTGTGTGTCTGCTCACTCCTCTTGGGCTCCTGACATCCGCCTAAGAAGAGACCATCCCTGACAGTTGCTTCTCCCTCCTGGGTCCTGGAACGACAGGCTTGAGAACAGATCTGAACCCCATCTTGCAGCTGACCCAGACCCGTGAGTAAGAAATTAATGATCGCTATTGTAGCTGCTGTTTGTTCCTCAGAAAAAAAAAATGATGGACACGGAGACGGAAATGGAAATTACTGAATGGGACTGGAGGGTGTGCCAACAAGTGCCCTTTTCCCCTTCCCCCGTGCCCTCCTTCTCCCTCCCTGGAGAGCAAGATGCAACGGCTAGAGCTGCAACTGCCATCTTGTGACCACAGGCAACCTTGAGGATGGAAGTCACATGCTCAGGGTGATGGGGGAAAAAGACTGAGGGGCCCTGGATCCCAGATACTTACAGCCATGCACAGCCTGCCCCCAGACGTCAGGGCACACAAGAGGACACCCAAGCCTCCAACCCCATCTTTAGGCTTTCTTAAGTAGAAGCTAGGATCCACCTGCTTCAAACCCAAGATCCACAGAGTAGGGGATTCTTTTAACACAAAAAGGTATCAAGGTACTTAGAAATCAAAAAAAAAATATTCATGATAAACCATATGTGAAGTTTACTTGATACACAGCTTTTTTCACCAAGTTATCACAATCACTATAACTCAAGCTACTGAAAAACGACATAAATTCTGAGCTTCTTTCTTCCTATTTCTGTTAGCTAAAAATGCAGCCTTTGAATTGTGTATAAGTGAATTCAAGAGACAAAAATAAATCCAGATAATTCAGAATGTACTGAGGACAACACATATGCCTTCTATGTGATAAGCTCTCAGAATTATTTATTCAAAGAAAACTCGTTGCAAAAATATAAAAAGCGTACAGATAAAACAATTACTGACACAACATACCACCTCCTACAACACCAGATTCCTTTTCTTTCCTTCATAGTAGTGGGTGTCATAACCCAATCAGAACAAAAACAAAACAGTGTTTGAATTGCTGAGACTGAGAAAGTTCAATTAGCCAGAGCCATCAGGCAGGGAAAGGAGTGGCTGAAGCCCGCGGAGTGAGCCGGGAAACCAGGTCCAGGTAGCGGGCACATGCACACACGTGTGCCCAGAGGCTGCATGGTGAGCCAGAAACGCTGCCCCTTATGGCTTCCAGGAGACCCGGAGGGACACCATCGGTTGCTCATGCGGGGCGCTGTACTATGCAGGGGAAGGCCCCAAGGACTCACGTGGGGTCTCTGCTCCAGAAGCTCATAACCCACTGGGGAAAAGCAACATGCCAGAAACGGTTGTCCCTCCTGGCTACAGGGCCTGCACCAGATGTCTGTAGGGGTCGCTAAGGGCCCAAGGGAGCAGTGGTCAGGCCCCCAGGCCCAGGAGCTGGGGTGGGCAGTAAACACCTCTTCAAAGGCCATTCTCATGAGTACTTTAAGCTGCACGTCTGTTGGCAAAACACAAATACTGTTACACAAATACGAAGCCACAGATAGCAAAGGCACCTGACAGCCTTTAAAATTCATTTCTCCTGTTCTGCAAAGCTGCATTGGGAAATCGTGCTGTTAAATTAAACACTCATAAAGGATGTACAGACATACCTCATAGATACTGTGAGTTCAGTTCTAGACCACCACAAAAAAGCAAATATCACAATAAAGCGAGTCACACAAGTTCTTCTGGTTTCCCAGTGCATATAAAAGTTACGTTTACACTACACTGTAGTCCATTAAGTGTACAATAGCACTATGCCTAAAAAAATGTACAGCCCTTAATTAAAAATACTTTATTGCGAAAAAATGCTAACCATCATCTGAGCCTTCAGCGAGTTGTAACCTTTTTGCAATAGTAACATCAAAGATCACTGATCACAGATCACCACAACAGATATAGTAATAATGAAAAGGCCTGAAATACTGCGAGAATTACCAAAATATAACAGAGAGACACAAAGTGAGCAAATGCTGTTGGAAAAACAGCACCAACAGGCTTGCAGAACGCACGGTTGCACAAACCTTCAGTTTGTAAAAAATGTACTATCTGTGAAGCACAATAAAACAAGTTATGCCTTTATATTTAAAAAGTGGGGGGCTGGGAATTCCCTGGCCGTCCAGTGGTTAGGACTCAGCGCTTTCACTGCCATGGGCCTGGGTTCAATCTCTGGTCGGGGAACTAAGATCCCGCAAGCCACACGGCATGACCAAAAAAGAAAAAGGTGGGGGGTGGGGGGACTAGGGTAGGTGCTATTTAGGCTTTCATCAATTTATGCCATGTTTTTGGACAACTGCAAATCCCCCAAAAGTACCTCAAACTCTAAGTCCACACATTCGCCCTTTGCGGGTACCTTCTGCTCCAGACTGCAGACTTGATTAAAGCATAAAGAATATCGCTCCTCTTGGCCACAGAGAAGCTAACCAGTGAACAGCAGAGCAGGCTGCATTCTATTCTGCTCCTCTTAGAATAAGACAAAATCTTAGGGCAAGGTCCCACTGCAGAATTCATCCGTCTGTCCACCCAATAAGTATGCATGATTCCAGGCACTGGAGATACAGCAGGGGAGAGGCAAAAACAACTCCTCTGCCCTCCAGGGGCTTAGATTCTAGTGGGAGGAAGAGGGAGAGAGGAGGGGGTGGTAGAGAGCGCGTGCGAGCACAAGTAAAACCACCAAGCAAAACAGCATACAACAGGTGATGACAAGGGCTAGGCGAGGCAGGGGAAAGTGGGAGGGTGGCATCCATCTTCAGGGAAGGTGACACTGGGAAGGTGACACTTGAGCCGACTTGAAGGAGACCAAAAAAGGGAGCCGGGCGATTCCTGGGGGAAGAATGTTCCCAACAGCGGGAAGAGCAGGGGCCGAGGTCTGAGGCAGGGGTGTACCTGGAGGGCCCGGGGAGGCCACAGTGGATGAGGGGCAGGAGAGGGGATCCCAGATTGGGCCTTGCAGGCCACTGTGAAGACTCTGGCTTTGACTCTGAGAGGAGAGTCCACATGCTGCAGGGCTGAACAGAGACAAGGCCGAGGTCAAGGGCAGAGGGAGGCGGGAGGTCAGAGCAGGCTGGAAGAGTGGAGCTGGGGAGACCTGCCAGCGGGAATGAGCGGCGTTCATGGAGCAGGAGGTGGTATGACAGCGAGCAGCGCGGGGCACTAGCACCGGCTTTCCGAGCTGAGGAGCAGGAAGGTGGAGTTGCTGTTTACTGGGAAGGGAAGGCCAGGGAAAGGCCAGGCGCGAGGGATTGGGAGCTCAGGCTTGAACAGGTACAGCTGGAGAAGCCTGTTGGAAGCTGAGCAGAGAGCTCAAGTCGGTGCTGGGTGCGCGGGTCTGCGCTTCAGGGGGCCCAGTCACCCTGAAGACATGAAGTTGGTAGCCAGTGGCTCACAGGTGGAAGAGAGAGCCTTGAGGCCGGGAAAGATCCCCTCGGGAGCGAGGGTGGAGAGAAGTCTGAGCCCAAGGCCCCCCGACAGCGCGTGGGGCGCAGAGGCAGACCTGGCACACGCTCAGCCAGGACCTCTCAGGACCCAGGGACACCAGACACCATCCCAGGTGTCCAAGCCACCTCCGTGAACATGGCGAACAACCCCACCCCGTAGAGTTCTGCCCCAGCAGGGACGACAGACAGTTAAGATAAACAGTCAATCACCTTTTCTACTAGAAAGGGACCAAAGCTACGGTTTGGAAAACACAGGGCAGTCAGGGTAGGACCAGCTGAGCAGGTGCACAGCCTCAAGGCAGGGGAGGGACTGACTCACGTGGATACCGGGGTCCCTGACGCTGAAAGGCTGGGGAAGAGGAGAAGTGACAAGTGGCCCCCAGACTTTAAAACATAAAGGTCATCATCCGTGTCAGCAAAGGACCAGTTGGAAAGGGCCCAAGAGAGCACATGGAGACACAAAGAACAGTCCTGCCAATAAAGAGAAGCAGAGCGGCTCCCTTCCAGGTGGGAGAGGCAGCGGCACTCAGGGAGCCTTCTCTGACGGGGGAGAGGGGCCCAGGAGAGGAGGAGGGAGCGGGGAGCAAGGGCAGAGGCCGCTGAGGTGATGCTGGGCCTGGGGACGTTCTCCTCGGATTGCTTCCCTGCTCTCCAGGAACCAGGAAATGAGGTAACAGCTTCGAGATGGTGTCACAGCTGGTGAGGAGGGTGGGAGAAGCCAGAAGAGACTGGGGAATTGCAGTACGACAGGCAGCGTGAAATGCTCCTGAAGTGAGTGGACGTGAACTCGAAATGGGAGCAACCAGGGGGCCACATTCAGCTGCGGGGCAGGGCGGCAGAGCAGGTGGGAAGCAGGCGGATGGCTGCATTTTATCAGGGTTGGGGCCCTATCAGCTGAGTATGACAAGGCAAGAAAGTGGTGAAGCTGCGGGGTTGGTGCGCCACTGGGAAGGAGATGAGAGAAGACACAAGGGAGGCAAGGGCCGGAGAAAAGATGGGAACATCGAAGGTGCCTGAGTGCCCGTGAGGGGAACGCATTACTGGAGTTGGCTATAGGGGCGGCGAGCTGAAGGTATGAGGAAAAAGATTAGGGCCAAATCGGCACCAGCACCAGCCAGTGTGAAAGTCTGACTTTGAGAAAGAATAAAGAGATGGGGCTATCCTTCAGAGTATGTGCATCTTTAAAAAGGTGTCTCCAAGAACACAATTTTAAGTACTTCCACTTTTTAACGTTTCATTTCCGTGTCTTGTCATAGAACAAGGTACAGAAGTACGAGCACGGACTTAAGGGAACACTTGATTTCCACTACACAAACTTGCCAGTGCATAAAGAGGGTTGTCCTGTTAGAGCTGCCAAACTGTGGCAACCAGACAGCCAGGAGTCATATGGGTGCTATGTGAACACTACTTAGGACAAAATGACCATCGCATTGAATCTACCATGAACCCCTTTAGTTAAAACTACTGTGGTTACCCTACACGGAATAGGACCAAATTGCCACTGCCCATCTTCTTACAGCCTGGATTCCATCAAAAACAACTGTTCTGTGGGGACTCCTGGCCTTCCCTGGGCCCTTCTATCCTGGAGATGGACAGGTTTCTATAGCGGATTCAATGGTAACCCCCAAAAGGTATGTGCACGTCTTAACCCCTGGACCCTGCAAACGTGACCTTATTTAGAAAAGGGGTCTTTGCAGATATAACCAAGTGAAGGATCTCAAGGTGAGATCATTCTGCATTTAGGGTGAGAAGACACACACACAAGGGAAGGCCAAGTGAAGATGCGAGCAGAGATTGGAGTGATGTGACCAGAAGCCAAGGAACGTCTAGGATTTCCAGGCAGCCACTAGCCGCTAGAAGAGGCAAGAGAGAATCCTCTGCTAGAGTCTCTGGAGAGAGTGGGACCACATGGCACCTTGATTTCGGACCTCTGGCCTCCAGCACTGTGCGAGAATGCGTTGCTATGGGTGGAAGCCGCCTGCTCTGGGGTCCTTCGTTGCAGCTGTCCCGTAAACTCACCAGCTTCTGCTCGAGCTCTAATTCTCACTAGACTCCTGGGCTTTCACACAGGACCCATGCGCCTTCTACACTCCCCGCGTTTTTCAAGGAGGAAGTGCCTACCCAGGGCCTGCCCTCCCGTGGCCTCTCTCCAAGCAGACTGCTCGTCCAGGACCCCAGGTCCTCCGGCTCCTTGTGCAAACGTGCTCTCAGAGACCCCCTGAAGCAGACTCTCTGCAACGCCCCCACCACCCCTGACCCCACCCAGCCCATTTCTCTGGTCCTCATCACAACAAAACTTCTCAAAAAGGACTGTCTACACCCAGTCTCCACTCCGTCCGGCCTCTGCTCCTCACCACCTCTGATGAAGGTCACGTTACAGCTAGTTCCTTGATTAAAATCCTTCACTAGAGGATGACCAACTGTATACATGCATTTGCTACCTGGCCCTTCAAACCTCAAAGAAACGAAGTACAGATGCATAAAGAGGAAGAAACCTCCAACAGAGACGACAGAAACGCTAACAGGAGGGGACTTGTGAACAGACGAGAGGCGCTTCACCAATTTCTAGATGCTGGAAAGAGGTGTGTGTTGACTAATGGAACAGAGTGAATGCAGTACAAGGGAGCTACAAAGGAGATGGGGGCCCCTGTGCCTGTCAGAACCCCCAGAAAGGCTCTCAGATCAGAGCAGACCAGACCAGGGGCAAGCAGTGCCCCTCAAACTCTCACGGACACACAAGTCACCTGGGGGGCTGTTGACTATCAGATTCTGACCCAGAAGGTTTGGGGGCAGGACACTTGCAGCAAGCTCCCAAGGGGGGGCTGACAGTACTGGGGTTGGTTAGTGGAGCACATGTGGAGCGGCAAGGCGCCACTTCCTTCCACAGACAAGAAACCAAAGGGTCTTTTCTAAATCAGAGGCTGGAACCTTCCTTTCCTCCCCACAAGGTTCCTGGTGTGGCCGGCAGCAGCCCAGGTGAAGCCCACCTCCATCTGGCCTCCAAGGGTCCATGGTGTGAGGGAGGACCCCTGTCTGCTTCCCACCAAAGCCAAGTCTGCAGCTCAGCCTGTCCTGCTCTGCCCTAGCCCCCGTAGAACTCCTACTCCAGCCCTCCCTAGGGGGAGGGACCCCACAGGAAATGGGCGACTCCACCAGAGCAGGGGCAGGGTGCCAGCTACCCAGGGCTCTTGTCACCAACCCGAACAGCTCTCCAGGGTCAGGGGAAGAGACCCAGCAATATGGAAGAGAGATCAATTCTGTCCCTAGAGGAAACAGATAATATTCTCATATTTTAGAAGATAATTCAGCCATAAAACCAGAACAGAAACATCCACAAACAAAAAAGAAACAGAGGACAGGAGTTCAAAGGTTAAAAATGGGTTAGTTACAAATACGAAACAACACTGTGTCATTGTTTACAATAGGAAAAGACTGAAAAGTACCCAAATGTCCATCCACAGGGAGCTGCTTGACTAAAGCATGCTTCATCTATACAATGGAGTCTGTGCAGCAGGAACAAAAAGAATGAGGAAGACAGAGCTCTACGCCGCCATAAACAAGGAGGGTATCGACGTTGATAGGGAGCAATCTCCAGGATAGAGGAAGTGAAAACAAACTAAAAACGAGATGCAGAACAGCATGTCAAGCATGCTTTCTGTGTAAGAAGGATAAATAAGAATACATATATTTACTGGTTTATCTTTTTGCAAGAGGAAACACTAGAAGGATGAGCAAGAAACTAATAACTTCTGAGTATTCTATAGGCTTAGCTTCTTAAAAATAAGAAAAAAATTTTGGCCTTACTTAAAATTATATAAGTTTCAGGTGTACAGCATTTGACTTCCGTATACATTACAAAGTGATCACCACCACAAGTCTAGTTACCATCGGAGGCCTGGCTTTTTTTTTTCTTTTAAATTCAAGTCTGTTATACTAGATTCAACAGATACCAAATTTCATTTCAATAAATGTAATCAGAATAAATATAACAAAAGAGCATTACAAAACCCATACATGTTTACATGTACATAAAGTGCGCATATAGTCTATTAATACAAAGAATCATTATGACAATTATAACTTTTTGTGATTCCACAATCATAACTAAAGAAAGTTTGGTAAAGTAGCAATTCCCCGATCAGATTAGGCTTGACTTTTGAACCATCAAATACTTTATGTATTCCAAAAATAAAGAGAAAAAAGCAAACCACAAAACTGAACACAAATAAACCTAACTATATCAAATCAGTAACATAACCACATTAAAAAGAATTATTCCAAGTGACTTTTTTTCCAACACATTATAAAGAAAAATTTGAAACATACAGAAAAATTGAACGAACTGTACAAAGAACACCCACATACTCATCACCCAGATTCTACCATTGTTGACATGATTCATCCACCCATCAATCCATCTTATTTGTGATGCATTTCAAAGTTCACCAGTACACTTCATCCCCAAACACTTCAGCATGCATATCATTAACTAGAGATGAAAATTCATTTTCATTTTTTTAGGTAAAATTTACATCCAGTGAAATGACAAATCTTAAATGTATCATTTGGTAAGTTCTGTCAAGTGCATGCACCTATATAAGCCAAACCCCTATCAAGATAGACAATGTTACCATGGCCACAAAAAGTTCCCTGGCACCACTTTCCAGGCAGCCCCATCCCACATCCTCAGCAACATTTGGTGTTGTCAGTTTTCAGTTTTGGCCATTCCAGTGGGTGTGTAGTGGTACTTCACTGTGGCTTTTAATTTGCATTTCTTTGATGACTAATGTTAGCACTTTTTCGTGGGAATACTGGTCATCATTCAGATGCCTTCCTTTATGAAGTATTTACTAAAATCTTTTCCTGTTTTAAAAATAGATTCTTCTTATTATTGAGTTGTAAGAGTTCTTTATATATTCTGGATATGTCCTTTGTCAGATATATGACTTTCTATTTGCGACTTGTCTCAACTATTTTCTCAGTGACTTGTCTTTTCATTTTCTTAATAGTATCTTTTGAAGAGCAAAAGTTTTAAATTTTAATGAAGTCCAATGTATCCATTTTTTCCTTTAATAATTATTGCTTTCTGTATCCTAAGAAACCTTTACCTCCAGATTGTGAAGATATTGTTTTTTTCTAATAGCTTTATATTTAGGTCCATAATCCATGTGGAATTAATTTTCATGTATGGTGTGAGGTAGTGTTACAGGTTAAATTGTGTCCTCCTCAAAAAAGATATGTTGAAGTCTTAACCCCCAGTACCTAAGAATGTGATCAGCACCTAAGAATGTGATCTTATTTGGAAATAGGGTCATTGCAGATGTAATTAGTTAAGATGAGGTCAGCCTGGAGTAGGGTGGGTGCCTAATCCAATATGACTGGTGTCCTTATAAGAAGATAACCATGTGAAGATACAGACACAACACAGAGAACACCAAATGATGAGGAAGGCAGATGCTGGAGTTATGCAGCTGTAAGTCAAGGAACACCAAAGACTGCCAGCAAACCACCAGAAGCTAGGAAGAGGCAAGGAAAGATTTCCCTACAGGTTTCAGAGGGAGCATGGGCCTGAGGACACCTTGAGCTTTAAGCCATCTAGTTTGTGGTATTTTGTTACAGCAGCCTTAGGCAACTAATACGGGTAGGGTCAAGGTTCCTTTTTGTCTGGTATGAACAGAACCATTTGCTGAAGAGGCTTTCCTTTCTCACACTGAATTGCTCTGGCGCCTCTGTTAAAAATCAATCATAGAAGTTTGGTCGATTTCTGGGCTTTCTAGTCTCTTCCATTGAACTATGTGTTTATCCTTATACAAGTACCAGGCAGTCTTGATTATTGTAGCTTTACAGTAAGTCAAAGTCAGGTAGTATAAGTGCTCCAATTTTGCTCTTTTTCAAGATTGCTTTGGATAGTCTAGGTACTTTGCATTTCCATATACATTTTAGAATTGTTGTAAAGATTATTTAGTCTTTCGATCCATGAACATGGTATATCTTTCTATCTATTTAGGTCTTTAATTTCTTTCAGCAATGTTTCCACTTTCAGTGTACAGACCTTGTACATTTCTCATTAAATTATTCCTAATGGGACTGCATTGTAAATTTCATTTCCAGTTAATTTTTGTATAATTGACCCTGTATCCTGAGACCTTGCTGAATTCACTTTTTAGTTCTCGTACATATTTCTCTCTTATAGATTCTTTCAGATTTCTACATTACCTCCAAAAAGAAACAGTTTTACTTCCTTTTAATATTAATGCTTTTTATCTTTTTTCTTGCCTTACACTGGTTAGAACTTTTCCCTGATTTAAGGGTAACATGTTCAATATTTCATCATTAAATACAATTTATATGTATCTCTTTCTTAAGGCACTTTATCAGATGAGGAAGTTCCCTCTTATTCTTAATCTGCTGAGTTTCTATTATAAATGAGCACTGAATTTTATCAAATACTTTTTCTGTATTTATTGAGTTCATTATATGGTTCTTCTCCTTTATTCTCTTAATGTGGTGAATTACAGACTGGTTTTTAAATGTTACGCCACATTTGTATTCCTGTGATAAGCCTGAATTGGTTGATATATTACCTTTTTAACATACCGTTATATTTCATTTGCTAATATTTTATTAAGACTTTGACATTTATGCTCATGAGAGATAATGATCTATAATTTTCTTTTTATGTAATGTCTTTGTAAGATTTAGTATCAGGGTTATGTTAGACCCATAAAACAAACTACGAAGTATTTCTTCTTCCTCCTCTATTTTCTAAAAGCTTATGTTTATGTAAGATTGGTGTTATTTCTCAAATGGTTGATGAAATTCAGCTGTGAAACCAGACGGGCCTAGAGTTTTCTTTGTGGAAAATTTTTTTGATAATGAATTGAATCTTTTTACTAAATGAAGGGCTTTTTTCTATTTCATATTATGTCGATTTTTATATGTCCTTTTTTTTCAAGGAATTTGTCCATTTCACCCAAGTTGTCAATTTAACTTGTTCATAACATTCCCTTATAATCCTTTTAATGTCTGAAGAGGCTTTAGTAATATCCCCTTTTATGCCTGATACTGGCAACTTACGTGCTTTTCTTTTTATCTTCATTAGTCTGGCCAGGGGATTATCAACTTTGTTGATATATTTTGGTTTTGTTAATTTTTTCTACTCTTTGTTTTCTACCTCATAAATTTCTGCTCTTACCTTTGTCACTTCCTTCCTTCCCACTACTTACTTTGGGTTTACTTTGCTCTACTTTTCCTAGTTTAAGATGGACTCTTAGATCACTGATTTTATACCTTTTTTCTTTTCTAATAAATGCTTTTAAAGCTATAAATTTCCCTCTAAGTATTCCTTTAGCTGCACCCTATAACACTGAATATGTTGCACTTTCATTATAATTCATTATTACTTGAAATCTTCTCTAGTTTTTCTTGTGATTTCTTCTTTGACCCATGGGTTATTCAGAAATGTGTGGTTTAATTTTCAAATATTTGGGTTTTTTTCCCTAGATCTTTTGTTATGATTTCTAATTTAATCCCATTCTGATCAAAGACTATAATCTGTAGGATCTTAAGCTTCTGAAGTTGATGGAGACTTGTTTTATGGTCCAGCAAATACATTGTTGAACTGTATCATGTACACTTGAAAAGAATGTGTGTTCTGCAGTTGTTGAGCATGTTATTGTATAAATGTGGCTGGTAGTACTCAGATCTTCTACATCCGTACTGATTTTTTGGTCTAGTTCTACCAATTATTGAGAGAAGGGTACTAAAATTGCCAAGTACGATTACGGATTTGTCTATTTCTCTCTGTAATTCTGCTAATTTTTCTTCATGTATTTTGCAGCTCTGTAATTAGGCACATACACATTTATGACAGTTAATTTCTTCCTGATGAACTGACCCTTTTATCATTATGAAATGTGTCTTTTAATCTCTGGTAAGATCCTTTGTTTTGAAGTCTGCTTTTTTGATATTAGTATTGCCACTCCAGCTTTCCTACGCTTACTGTTTGCACGGTATATCTTTTTCCATCCTTCTCTTTTTAAGCTAGCTGAGTCTTTATATTAAAACTGTTTATCCTAAAGACAACATATGCTGGGTCTTGCTTTTTAATTCAGCTTACAATCTCTGCCATTTCACTGAAACGTTTAGTCCATTTACATTTAATGTGTTATTGATAAGACTGGCTTTTAGGCCCACTAATTTGTTCTTTCATTATGAGCATATTTTCTTTTATGTTCTTGAGCACAGTTATAACAGCCTAAAATAGTTACTATGTACAGAAAAAAATTTGCTTATCCCTGCTCTTGAGTAAAGGTCACATTTTTCCTATTTCTTCAAACGTCTAGATATTTTGAGTGATACACTGTCAGACTTTGGATTCTGTTATGTTCCAATGAAGAGTACCGATGTTTTATTTTAGCAGGCAGTTAATTTGATAGGACTCAGACTCCAAACTGTCTTCCCTACGGTGGGCAGCAGTTGAAATCAGTTTATTCCTTTGGCCTTAGCTAGAGTTTATATGAAGAATTTGCTGCTCCCGCCCCCCCCCCCCCCCCATGGCTATCTGCTTTCCAGGATTTCTGCCTTCAGTCCTCTGATTCCTTAACCCTTGAGATTACAGGTCTCTCTCCAAGTCTCAGTCTCCCTGCAGCAGCACTGACTAGGACTGCCCTTGGGTAAAAAGCCGTTATAAACGGAAATTCATCTAATGCAGTTCCTTTCTTCCAAGTATCAACTTCCCTCAAGTTTCTGCCTGCTTTAATCACTCTTTAGTGCCTTTAAATAGTTGTTTTTCATTTTTGTCTTTGAGTTTTTAGCTATTATCTGCAAGGGAGTGGGGGATAGTCCAAGATGAGCTACCTCACTACTACTAGAAGCAAATTCCCCAAGTGACTTTTGAGCACAGTAATCTTGATTTTACATCCTTGGTGAAATACATCCTAAGGACAAAAAGAAACAAACTTCGTTCAGGATTTTTATTGTTAGTAGCAATACTGGTATTACAATTTTATAATTATTTTATGTATATTATAAGATAAAGCAAATAAGTAACTGTTAATGTTAATTAGGAATGAACACTTTTTGTGTAAGAAAAAGATATACAACGATAAAATAAAAGTTAAAGACAAACCCTGTAATGTTAAATTTCCATTGTAGATATCATTATGTATTTATGAGTTAAGAAATTTTTTCAATGTTTTCTAGCTTTGTCCACTGCAAGAGCCTAGATACGATATCACCCTGGTAAGAGTGTGCATACCTAACACCCAAATCTTGGATTCTAAATGCCATTTCCCACTAAAAGGATCCGGAGCTCTTGGAACCAGTTCCAGGGTAGGAAAAGCACACATTGGGATGGAATGTCTTGTGCCAGAAAGCAAAAAATCACTCAAAGACTAATTAATAAGGATAGGCCAAGATGACACAGGCACCAGCATAAAGGGAATCTCATTAACCAAATCTGGAATAATTTGATCAAAAACGAATAGTGACTTTGGCTGAACTATAAAACATTTAATAAATAAAACTCCATGAGTCCATACTGACATGAGACAACAGAAAATACAACAGCAAATATTTTACCACCATTTGAGATGATTATTACACCAACTCCTTACTCTGGAATTTAGTAATCAAAAGCAAAGATTTAGCATTTATACTGATGCAGGGTCATTATATCCCCTTATATAGTGGGGAAGTGCCATACGGACTAAAGGTGATAGAACAGGAACCACTGTTTACAGTTACAGAGAAAACGTGAATATGAATCTCAACAAGGGAGGTGATACAAGCTAAGTTGTCTTCTTTCATTTCAGGGAGTTAATATAACTCCCCAACGTTGTCAAATTAAAAAAGATGTATAAGCACACAATTTAGTTTTGACGGTAACCATCAAAGAAACTCAAAGTAGAAACCGTTAAAAGCTGGCATCTCTAGGTCATGGAACAGGAAGGAGGAGGGGTAGACTGCTGTTTTCACCATAACCTCCTTTGAGAGAGGTTATGTTGTTATCAAGTGGCTGCAATATTTTGATTAAAAAAAAAATCAAAATCCAAGCAACCTAACCCTTCAATAGTTTACTAATGCTCTGACATAAACATCAAAAATCCTGCACCCAAGGCTTCCCTGGTGGTGCAGTGGTTAAGACTCCGCCTGCCAATGCAGGAGACACGGGTTTGAGCCCTGGTCCGGGAAGATCCCACATGCCACGGAGCAACTAAGGCCGTGCTCCACAACGACTGAGCCTGTGCTCTAGGGCCCACAAGCCACAACTACTGAGCCCGCGCACCTAGAGCCCATGCTCCGCAACAAGAGAAGCCACAGCAGTAAGCCCGCGCACCACAAGGAAGGGTAGCCCCCACTCGCCGCAACCAGAGAAGAGCCCGCGTGCAGCAACAAAGACCCAACGCAGCCAAAAATAAATAAATATATAAAATTTAAAATCCTGCGCCCAGCTCGTCAACCTCTCACCCTGCATCTTTGTCATCCCCCCACCCCTGCTCTGCTCCAGCCACACAGGGCTGCTTAAGTATCTCTGATGGTTAAGCTCCTGCCAGACTCAGGGCTTTCACACATGCTCTCCTCCATCGGGAAAGCCCTCCTCCACTCTGTGCTTTGCCCACGTCTGTTCACCCCTTGGTTCCCCGTTTCAGCACTGCCTCCTTAGGGCAGGCCTCCTTATCCCTCCCAAGGCTCGGCTGTTCCTCCATTACATATAATCACAGTGAACATTCCCCCCAACTTGTCCTTTAGAGCACTTAACCCATTGTAATTACATAATTACTTGCAAATTATTTAAAGTCTGTCTCTCCAGCCAAACTTAAGCTCCATGAGGAGAGATACCAATCTGTCTCAGTCACCCTACAGCCTGCCTACCACAGTGCCCCAGGTACTGTAGACACCTGACTCCATCATGGAATGAACGGCTGGATGACAGCCTGATGAACTGCATATCCTTCAGCACAGAGCAGCAAGGAACTCAGTACTTAAACTGAACTGTATTGGTCAGGCGATAAAGTTATGAAATGTGGAACAATTCCATCATTTAGAATTAAGTGTCACTGTAACAAACAGGCCTATGAAACATGTAGTATTTCCTAGTGTTGGTGAGAAAGCTGTTTAATATGTCACCCAAAGTCCCACTGCATCCATCAGTGAAGTGACCTGTGGCGAGGACTGAGGTCTTAGTGGAGATGCTGGGAAGTTGTTGGTTCTGGGGTACATTTTGAATGTAGAGGCCCACAGGACTTGCTGGTGAATTAGAGAAAGGTGAGGAAAAGAAGAGAATCAAGGACAACTCCTAGGATTTCAGATTGGTAACTGGGTGGATGCTGATGTTATTTAATGAGATAGAAACTAGGAAGAGAAGCATATTTGAAGGGGGAAAAAAGAAAGCAAAGAGTTCTGTTTGGGACTTGTTATGTTTGAGATGTCTATGAGCAACTCCAGGGGAAATACTGAAGAGGCCATCCAATGTGGGGCTCAAGTGAGAGGTTAGAGACGCAAGCTGGAGACACAGGCACAGAGTAGAATGGTCAGCACACAGCCATACCCATCATCTGGAGCAATGAAAGCACAGAAACAATGGAAACAACCCTAATTAAATCAAGGTATAGCCATCAATAAAATGTCAGGTGGTCATTAAAAATGATGTAAAAACATTATTCAGGGATTCCCTGGTGGTCCAGTGGTTAAGACTCTGCGCTCCCAATGCAGGGGGCCCGGGTTCAGTCCCTGGTCAGGGAACTAGATCCTGCATGCCTCAACTAAAGATCCCGTGTGCCACAACTAAAAGATCCCACACGCCGCAACTAAAGATCCCACATGTCGCAACTAAGACCTGGTGCAGCCAAATAAACAAATATTTAAAAAAAAAAGAGTCCTTCTGTAAAAAACAAACATCATCCAGACGTTATCTATCTGTAGACGGCAGATTTATGGGCAATTCTTACTTTTCCTCTTTCTATATTTTCTAAAAAACATTTTTTTTCATGAAACAGATATTTTTCAATTAGAAAATACAATTAAGTTATTTTCATTTTAGGGAAAAACGATGATATTATGTTTTTAGTGACATGGAAAGATATCTACAACATTATCATTGAGGAAAGAAGGCAAGTTACAACAGCACATACTATATGATCCCATTTATCTAAAACAACATATATGCATGCACACAGGTGCATAAGGAAGATTCTAGAAGGATGTTTAAAATACCAATAGCAAAGGTAACTTTTAGGCTATTATTTGCCAGTTGTAGTTGCATTATACTTTGCACAGTATCTGGAAAACACTAAATGTGTTCATA
This sequence comes from Eschrichtius robustus, assembly GCF_028021215.1. Taxonomy (NCBI): domain Eukaryota; kingdom Metazoa; phylum Chordata; class Mammalia; order Artiodactyla; family Eschrichtiidae; genus Eschrichtius; species Eschrichtius robustus. Next base: position 134,734,248 of record NC_090845.1, read on the forward strand.
AAAAATATTTGATATAATAATTTGAACTAAGTTTTAATGTCATTCTGTCTCTCTTTATTGCACCTGTGCTTTAGGGCTTTCCTTGATCTCTTTCCCCAACACAGTGAGCACGCAAGTGCTGGCTGTTCTTGTATTTGTAGTTGCACAGTATAATGGACACAACCGGCATTCTTAACCTTTTTATGCCATGGGCCCTTTTGGCCCTCTGAACCACTCTTCAGAAGAATGTTTTGAAGTGCATAAAATAAAACGCATAGAAATTGATTAACAACTTACTTTGAGAATTGGTGCTAGAGTAATGTGCTTCTTTAGTAAACCACTAAACAGCCAGATCTACAGGTGGGTCTAATAACTAAGTCTGAATTGTGATGAACACAAGTGATATTTCAAAATCTCTGTAATTGTAATATGATATGAAAGCATCTTTGATCTCTATTGGTGACAAAATCACAGGTACTCCTAATACTACCATGGTCTGCTGCCTATATTTGTCATTAAATTTTCAGTGAGAGGTTAGTGAAAATAAAGATGGAGTGTTTTTCCCATCCAAGGTTACAGAACCCCTGACTTCTCAACCCTGAGTCGGAACCCTCAGTCTAGAAAGATATACACCAAACAATAACAGCAGTTTCCTCTCTGCATGGAGGAATTTTCAGAGTGATTTCCATACGCATTTTCTAAATTTTCTACAATGATGCCTTACTTATGTAATTAAAAAATAAAGAGCGTAATGAATAGTTTTTGTTTGGCTGTTCATTCTGTTTTGTCTTAAACAACCTGGAAGAGTGGTTAAGAAATTTTATACAGTTGCTTACAAGCTGTATTAACATCTTCTTACAGAGTGATACCACTTAAAAAAGACTTTCAACCTTCCCTAACTACTTATTATGATGAACTGAATCATTCCTGTGTTCTTACAAGCCTAGAAAAAAATTCACTAGAATTATTTATTCTGGAGTTAAAAGGAACAAAAAGACAAACTGTCACAACTGCAGACATTTGTCTATTTTTTTGCAAAGTGCAATTCCAAAAACAGCTGAAAATATTAGAGCGAATTAGTACTTAATATGGACTAATAGCTTCTGCTGTTTACAAAAACACAAACCCCACAAACACACAGAAATTTATATTTTAAAAATAAGTTACTAAAAATGTATATACAAATTTAAAATACAACTTTTCAAGGAAATGTCAAAACTTAAGTACCACTAGAAACCCCAGAAAAATGAAAATGCTTTAATTTTTCAAAAATAATTTACATGTAGAAAGTCAGCTCATGCTGAAAAGTGCTCAAGTTGGTGTCTTAGCAGCAATGTGAAATGTTGCAAATGAGATGGGAATGAAGGGAAATGTGCATATCTCAGAAGCCTTCTTTGATTTCTTTCAAATCTAAAAATAAAACCTTCGGACTGCTCTATTAATAAGTCTGGAAAATGGATGCCTTTTTTTGTGGAAAGCTTTCACAAACACAGAAATAAAAATATCTTCTTCTCGGTTAATAGGCCCAAAGGATGTAAACATAAACCAGATGTCAATCCTTGTTTCTCCACAATTCCATTCTCCCTCAGGGCTCTGGTGGGACTTTGGTTGTAAAGATGTTTCCACAGCACAAGGAGACATGTTAGATGAATGAAGGTCTGCACAGAGCAACATGGACCAGGCTCAAAAGGCCAAGTATAGCGTGAAAAGAGCGAGCTGCAGAATGTCACATACAGTAGGATACCATCCTGTTAAATTTGCAAAGCACTTTTGAATGTTATGTACTGGCACGTGGAACACAGCACAGAGCACGCATGGGGAGTATGCCCATCACCTTCGGGGGACAGGGCGGCAAGTGCAACCATAGGCTGGGGTGTCACTGGAGCTGTCCCATTCGAGTTCCATAAGGGGAGGCTGACGTGAACTGGGCAAACTGCTAACATTTCCGGAGTATGAAGAGAAAGTACCCGAGTCTACCCCCCGTGTAGAGTGCAGAGGACAGGGAGGAAGAGGGCCAGGAGGCCTGTGGGAAGGCAGGACCTGAGAAGCAGCAGGCTTGGGATGGCCTGCAGGAGCGCGAGCGCGGAGCAGCGGGCGCCAAGGAGCCCACCTCCCGAGCCCGGGCTCGCGGGGATGACGGTGGCGCCGTCCACAGGGACTCATCAGGGTGGACCTGGTCCTTGACAAGACGGGAGTGAGCTTGCTCATGCACTGCTTCCTTCACCACGAAAGTCTTGGCAAAAAAATAATAAATAAAAATCAGAACTAAGCAGTGCGTTTGGTCCCATAGTTGACTCACACGCCAGGCAAGCTGTCTCCCTCCTCGCAATATCGAGTATCAGAGTGACGCCCTGGGGCAGAAGTGGAGGGAAGAAAGGTTCCAGGAAGAGGTCTGGAGCAGGAGCCCCAGGGGCCTGACGGGTAGGAGACCAGCCGACTCAGGGCAGATGGCCTCGAGAGCAGGGGCGGGGTCGGGGGAAACAGGCCGGGTGGCCAGAGCGCCTGGCACGGCCTCCGGGGGCTCTCAGAGTGCGGCGGCTCAGAAGGAAAGCTGAGCCTATTTGGCACAGCCGGCGCAGCTGTGTCTGATCTCCCACCAGCACACTCTGCCAGCGCAGCTGCTCCGAGACCCCTGCCTGTCTCATCCCCGCACCCTGAGCCCTCGCGGCCAGCCTGACAGCTCTCTCTTATCCGAGCCTGCAGACGGGCTGCTCTCTCCTCCACACATACTTTCTCCTGGACCAGCTAATGTTGCCTTATCGTTCAGGTCTGGGGGGGGTCACTTTTCAAAGAAGTCTCTTCCCTGACCCTACCCTGAAGTCTAGGTGGGATCCCTCTAATATTTATGTGCACCTTCAGTGGCCACTGTAGCATTTAGCCCCTTGTAAAGTAATGGCCTATTTGCCTGTCTGTCTTCCTTTAGACCACAAGACCACTGAAGCTAGGAACAGTCCCTAGCATCTAGGACAGGAACTGACAAATAATAGATGCTCAATTAGTACAGGGTAAATGAATAAAGTATTGCAATATAAGAGTACCATGGTCAAAGACAAATGAAGCAACTGCAATATGGTCCTGGATATTCCTTACGCATATTACAATACAAAAAAGACAGAACGTCCAGCCGCTGCGGCACTCTTCAACCCTGAGTCCCAAGGAGCCACTGAAACTTAGAACAGTACCAAAATAAAAATGCTCCATTTTCTTCAAGATTTCACAAACAAGAACAGGCTGAAGTTCCCCTTGCCAAGTAAAGGGTCCTGTCTCAGCCTCTGCTCACATGAGGTCATGAAATGGAAGCTTCCGAAGTTTTGCTTTCTCGTGCTAACTGCTAAAAGCAATTTCTTCCTAGCCTAATAAACAGCTCTCTAATCTCTACAAATTGCAGTGCAGGCATACATTTTGTGCTTATCTACTCATATGTAGTTTTTTCTCTAAAACTGTGCAATTAAAAGGCCATCCTTGATTTAGCAATACCTATCAAAGTTTAAAATGCATATATCCTTTGACCCGGCAAGTTCCATCTCTAGGAATTTCTCCTACAGATAAACTTGGCTGTGAGCAAAATGGTGTTATGTAAAAAACTATTCACTACTGCATTAGTGAAATAAAAAACACTGGAAACATAAATACCCAGCAAGAGAAACCCACTTAAAGAAATTACGGTGCATCCATAATGGACTACTACCCCAACCCTTAAAAAGAGTGCCGTGGCTCTACAGAAACTGATACGGAACAATCACCAAGATATATTAACTAAAGAGAGCAAACTCTGCAAATACGCACAGTATTTTACTGTTTGGTAAAAAAACACACACCTTTGTGTGTGTAGACACATACATAAAATATATACATAAACACATATATAAAAACATATAATACATGAGGTATCTAGAAGAGTCAATTTCACAGGAGACAGGAAGTAGAAGAGTGATTGCCAGGGGCTGGGGGAGGAAGGAAGAATGGGGAGTTATGGTTTAAAGGGGACCATTTCAGTTCTGCAAGATAAAAAGGGTTCTGGAGATACACAGTGGTGATGGTTGCACAACAATGAGAATGTACTTAATGTCACTAAACTGTACACTTAATAATGGCTAAAACAGTAAATTTTACGTTATGACGTAAAACAGTAAATTTTGCGTTTACTATGACTATATTACCACAATTTAAAAATTACACACACACACAGATTCATAAGAAACTGGTAATGATGACTGCCTTCAGGGAGATAAATGGATGTCTGGGGACAGAGTGGCAAGGAAATCTTACACCATGTAACCTTTTGTACCACCTTTTTCATTCCGTACTATATACCTAACTATTCTAAAACATCATTAAAAAAACCCCTCAGCCTTATACAAGAAGCCTTTTCCTTAATCAAAAATCATTTATATCATTTAAGTAAAAAAAAAAAAAAATCAGGATTCCACTTCAGTTTTGAGGGTAGTTATTAGATTTAAATGATACAAGTTGCAAAAAATTACACTTGTTCCCCTAAGATTATATTCACCAAAATCCTGTCTTTATTTTTATCAGCTATTACAGAAAGCTTCAAAATCATCATAGAAGAAAATTACCATTTTTATCAGTACGCAACTTTTATTCCATCACAACCAAGCCAGCTGAATATAGAACTATTTTAACAGCAAAAAGCCCTCATCATAAATCAAGACATAAATCAGCCTGCAATTACATGAGTTAGAAAACAAACTATGCTTATGTTGCAGTCTACCCTAAAGCTTTAACTTCTATGTCAGAATTTAAAACACACACATGCACACACACACACCCTCTGGATTCCTCCTAGTTTATCTAAAACCTACTTTTGTGAAGATCCACTATTTTCTTGAGTCTTCCGGAATGAGCACTGTAGCCATGCAGTTGGCATCACATCACGACCTCTGTAGCCTCCCCCGGCACCCCTTGCCCGGTCAAGAAGGTAGTACTTGCAGGGCCCAGCACCGTCCCTGGCTCAAAGCAGGGGCGAAAATATTTGTTGGGTGAATGAATAAATGATTATCTGCTGACAGGCTTGCCATCAAGCCTCACAAAGAAAAAATTCAGAAAGAAAAAAGTAACAGATGCTTTGTTCACCTGAAGTCAGCATATGATACACGTGAAGACCAGATGACTGGTTCACCAAATGGCTATGATACAACTGGCTAGGTGGGCTCTAGACCTCATCCCACCGCAAAGTTAAATACAAAAACAAGTATTTTAAATACCATACAAAAAACACAGGACAACTTACCTATAAGATTCTTTTGCATGTATCAAATATGTATATATGAATATAGCACATCATCAAGTTTTTTAGGAAGAAAGTAAATACAGATGCACATTGTCATGTTTTTAGAGTAGGAAAGGACTTTTTAAGTATAAAAGCAAAACAAGAAACCATAACAAAAATTTTATATATCAAAAAGACAAGCAGGATCAAAAGATAAATGACATGGGCTTCCCTGGTGGCGCAGTGGTTAAGAATCCGCCTGCCAATGCAGGGGACGTGGGTTTGAGCCCTGGTCCAGGAAGATCCCACAGGCTGCGGAGCAACTAAGCCCGTGCGCCACAACTACGGAGCCTGCGCTCTAGAGCCCGCGAGCCACAACTACTGAAGCCCGCACGCCTAGAGCCGGTGCTGCGCAACAAGAGAAGTCACCGCAATGAGAAGCCCGCGCACCGCAACAAAGAGCAGCCCCCGCTCGCCGCAACTAAAGAAAGCCCACACGCAGCAACGAAGACCCAACGCAGCCAAAAAAAAAAAAGATACACGACAAAGTAGGAAAAATATCTGCATGATGACAAAGAATTTCCTTAATACATTAAGAGTTCTTATAAATTGACTTAAAAAGAAATACCCTGAGGGAAGGATAAATGCAGAATATGAACAGGCAATTCACAAAGACCAAATACAAACGGCCAATGACTACTGACATTCAGCCCCAGTAATAACCCAAGGAGCACACATTTAAGAGATGGATATCCAATTCTGGGAGGGTATGGGAACTGGCACTTTCTAAGACTGTCGTGGAAAATGGGATAGACATTTTGGAAGGTGATGTGGTAGTACCCACCAGTAACTCCAAGTCTAGGCAGCCATTCTTCAAAAAGACTGGCACATGAGGAAGTTCAATCCAACAGCGTCTTAAAAAGTGAACCATTGGGAAAACCAATAGGGGGACAACACATGATAGTAAGTTGGCACCAAACCACCCTGCTATTAAACAGAAATGAGGCAGAGAAACGTATCACATGGATAGATGCAGAATACGTACAATACCGTTCTTGTTTTGTCAAAAATACAAAAGGTGCATACTGGCGTAGCCTGAGAAGACCATTCAGAAGGATCTACATTAAGCTATTAACAGCAGTTACCCTGGGTAGTGGGTACGGAGAGTAATGGGGAGCTTTCGCTTTTTTACTTGATATACTTTAAAATGGTTTGAATTTTCTATAAAAAGCATGTATTATTTTTATAATTTCTTAAAAAGGAAGAGAAAAACAGCAAGATATCAAGCACTTATCTATTAAAAACAGGTTCTGTCCTTTGAGAATTACCTTCAAAGTTCCTTGAAGCTCAAATGGCCGTGTCTTTCCCATTCATAAGTAATAAGAGATATTTTTAAAAACATCTCTTCCTTTCTACATTTCTTAGAAGAAACTGTACAGAGTCACCACTGTCTTCTAAAATCCATTCGTAATCTGAGAAAAAGACTATTAAAAACACAAATCACCCCCTCAGGCCTAATATCTATCAGAAGAAACCCATTCACTGACTATATTACATTTAGTCCACACAATTTCTGAGACAACGCACAAAGCGCCAGCCACAGAACTCCCACCAGCATAAATACGTGGCGTACAAAGAACGCCCTGTCGGCAGGGCCCAGAGCACAGCCCGCAGCGGTAAATGGGAATGACAATTTGAGTCACAGGATCAGGAGTGAAACCGAACTTGGGACTTGGAGGCAGTGTGATGCTCTTCACTTCCTTCTACACCTTTTATTCTCTGCCACCCAAACTCTGCCCCTCGCACAGCCCCGAAATGGGCGATCTGTTACGGATGTCCACACGGCTTTACACTGAGGCGTCAGAAACCACTAGAGAGATACAGCCAAGTGCTACTCGAGGGTCTCAGCTGGAATCACAATGGCAGCATATGTGTAAACTCACATTTTTTCTTAGGAAAAGAAATGGAAAAATCAAATTAGAACGTTCTGTCTTACCACATGGAATGTTTGAAATCCGGATGTCAAAACATCAAATGTGGAGTGACCCCTACTCTAAAAAAGCTTAAGATATTGAGCCAGACAGGTGAGAAATTAGGGAACCACTCATTTTTACGAAATTAAAGTCCACGCAGTGGCGCCAAAGTAGCCCAAAGCGCGGCTGATAGAGCCTCTGGGCGTCAGACTCCAATGACTTAGCTTCCCAGCTTTTCAAAAGGCATTCATTCTGCTCTAGAGTCTCAAGAGCCAGAAGTGTATTTGGGTGTTCTCTGCAGTCCCCGTGGGAGGAGTGCGGCAAGCACACACCATTAGCCATGGGCTCCGCTGTCTGGCAACGGCTTTCAGGATGTCATCCTTCTAGGGGACCACACACCAGTTCCCACGTCTGGAAATGCATTACCGCCACTCACTAATGTTGACCAGGAAGTCATTTACCCAAGACCAAAGCAAACAAGGCACAGTGCTGAAGGCCGCTAGGCGACAGCAGTAGCGGCAAGTGAAGAGCTCAGTCAAAGCGCTCTCAGCTCAGCTGACCTGCTTGAAGGTGAACTGAAGGTGCAGGTCACCAGTTCCAGCTCTAATCTGACACCCGCCCCCAGATCACACTGTGGCTACCAAGTAGCCCTACCCAAACTGACCTTTCAGGGCTCAGGGAAGTGACTTTTTTTTATTATATGGCACAGTTTGGCACAGTTATGTCTTTAGTCTTTGGGGTACTTTTATACTGTCCAAGAGTAGTATAACTTGTTTTATTCCTTTTTTTTTTTCTTTTAAAAACAGATGGCCAAACCAGGACATATACTAAAAAAAAAAAAAGGAAGGTTACTTACCTGAGCCCTAACATTCCAGCTACCATGGAATCTTGTTGGAGCTGGTCTACAGAAGCAAGATGTATTCTGGGGAGTCACATGTCACATCAAAGCAGGAACTGGTGAGTCTGTATTTTTATGGAGCCTAAAACAAAGAAAATCGTAAGTTGAAAGCCCCCATTGTGCTCCACGACCTTTTTCCCAGGGCTATTTGGGACATTTTGAAGATAAACATACAGACAAAGTACTATGCTATTTCCTGGCTTACCTAGCTAGAAACAAAGAATAAACTGCAATTTACTGACATATAACACATGGTGCTAAAATAAAGGAAAGACTCATGCATGTTAGAACCGACACTATTACAGGTCTTGTCACCTCTGAGGGAAATTTTGACACTATAAAGCATACCGTTAGTAGCGATCTCTGGTTAGTATTTCTTGCAACATGTCATACAGAAATACTCAGGGAGAGAAGACATGTTCAAGAGAACATGCAACGTCAAAATGTCATCCCAAGAAGAACACATGAAATCCAGAGGCAAAGTCTCCCTTCATTTTAAAGCAGCTGAAGTTGCAACAAGCTGCTGTAACATCACATAAAGGGGCTTTAACTGTGAGAGAAAAAAGGCAGCACCAACAGAAACCAAGTGCCCTGGGAGATCCAAAGCTATTCTAAAAAATACACAAGTCTGTTTTAGAGCCATCACTTTTAAGCCTCTTAGATCAGGAAATCGAAATGTTCAACAAACTGGGTTAATAGCTTGATAGTTTCTACTTTGCTTTTGAACACATGTTCAAAAAAGGTCTTTTGTCACTCTATTTTTTATCAAGATAACCACCATTTCCTTGTTAAACGTAAACTGCCCCATATTAGCTAATCTCTGATACCTTGCTGGCCCAAGAGTAGCACTTTTATCTTTAGACTAAAAAAAGCCTAGAGTGTATAACTTAGAGACTCTTCACACAAACAATTACTCATGTAATCAAACCCAGAGAAAGGGCAACACCAACGAAGTCTTTTACTGCTGGTCTGTAACTACCAGGATGGTACCTGGAATTATCTGTTGAGGTGCAGTGAGGCCTTTAATTCCCTTAAACATTCGAGCCATAGAACACTTTGAAATCCCAGAAGTCAAGGTTACAGTATTACTCAGTTAGCTATATAATAAAAATCAAACTGGCACCCTGGCTGGGAGGTCCTGGAAAAGCCACAACTTCTCACAGCTGCATTTTTTTTTTTTTTTGGTAAATTGCATTTTTATTTGTAAACTGAGGGAGCTGGACTAAGGTTCCTCTAGCTCTGAAATTTTAAGATCTCTGATAACTCAAGATTCCATGGAGAAAAAAAAAAGAGCCAGCAAATGAGAGCACTTAGGTGAAGACCCAATAAAGCAATGATTTGCAGGTCCATATACATAGTGCCCCCAGCTCTTAGGCACAGAAGCCAACTGAACCCTTCCTAAGGATTGCTCCCAAGAGTCCAGACCTCTGCAGTTCTGTAAAACAGCTATGCTAAAGACACATTCATACACCAGCAGAACCAACATAAGTGTGCCTTGAAGAAGTGAAAAAGGCCAAGGCTTTATTCTGTAATGGAACGGTCACAACCCCCCTTAAACATGGGAGTGGGCATGCCCTGCCAGCCCCCCAATTCCCATTCCCACTCAGTTCCCCCACACACCATACCAACCATCAAAGGGGTGGAACCAGGTATTTAAGCAATGGCATGCAAATCAAGCTTTCAATAAGAAGAGGTTCCTTGCCAGAGAAAGGCAGAAGAGACCAGATAAAGGCAGAAGAGTACAACTTTTGTGTCAGTGAGTCCAAGGAAGAGGAACTCATTTACATCCGTCCTACCCGAAATGAGGTAAAGGCACAGCGGTGACAATGGCAGTTTGACTGGAGAGGGCTAGTACAGAAGCATTGAGGACAAGGTCCTTCCATTGGAGCGGCAGTAATGCTCTACCCAAGAAAAAAGGTTGCGTCTGCCGGCCACACGAGGCTGGTCTGCATGCATGTCACCAGAGCAGAGGGTGGTGAGAACAAGCAGGTGTCCTGCCACGCTCCCTGGAACCACCAGTCTAGGGCTAATGCTTTACCACTTCTGCACTTAAAACACTAGTTACTACAAATGCCAAACATTTTCTGTGCTTCTCTTCTTCTCATAGATAACTTGGGCAGGCTGGCCACAAACTGCTCTTAGCCAATTAAAAGCTTTTCACTGATATTCACCTTTATAAAAGATTACAGGGCTTCCCTGGTGGCACAGTGGTTAAGAATCCGCCTGCCAGTGCAGGGGACACGGGTGCGAGACCTGGTCCGGGAAGATCCCACATGCCGCGGAGCAACTAAGCCCGTGCGCCACAGCTACTGAGCTTGCGCTCTAGACCCCACGAGCCACAAGTACTGAGCCCGCGTGCCCCAACTACTGAAGCCCACGTGCCTAGAGCCCGTGCTCCGCAACAAGAGAAGCCACTGCAATGAGAAGCCCGCGCACCGCAACCAAGAGTAGCCCCCGCTCGCCGCACCTAGAGAAAGCCCGCGCGCAGCAACCAAGAGTAGCCCCCGCTCGCCGCACTGAAGACCCAACGCAGCCAAAAATAAATAAATAAATAAATAGATGTTTTAAAAAAATAAAGAAAAGATTACAGGTTCCAGGAGACATCATTTATAATGTAAATAGTCCCGGGCAGGTGTATTAGTGGTGGAAACCGCCCTCAAGTAAGGAACGGACACTTTTCCGTCTGCTCTTCTTTATTCTAGGTTCAAGAAGCGAGCTTCTCATGCCATCTCCACATGGGGGAAGGGGTATTCGGGTGGGGTAAAATCATATTGGACTCATCTAGCCACTTCTTCTGTCAAATTCCACAGCTTGCCTCCCCACCCCACTAGATTCAGCCACACAGAGGCAGGGCAGGCAGGGAAACAATGGCTGTGGCTGGAAATTGCAAATAGAATGCAAAATTGTGTTCTAACCCTCCTGAAACATAAGCAGCGCAGCGCAGAAGTTGGAGTACGGGTGGACTGCATCATGCTCTATCAAGTGAAACAAAGACCCGGGACTTTAGGTTTAAAGTATTCCAGGCAAATCTGTAACAACAAAAAAAGAGCATGGTGTGATAGGCCAGTACTGGCAAGAAAGCCACAGAAGGTTTCTTCAAGCTGTTAGGACACGATGACTTCAGATGCCACCAATCACTCTGCAGAGAAACTATATTCTGGAAGCTGTCTGTGCAGTTTAAAGGGATAGGGATATGATGGAACAACTAACTGGAGGGGCACCCAAGGAGGCTAACGCACTGCCAATGACACAAAACAAAGCAGAGCCCTTGTCCTGTCACGTCTCAGGCTTAGACGTACAAACCTTGGAATCTTCGTCAAGTGAGCTTGTGCTACCTGTGTGTGCAGACGGGAATGCACCTCAGTGATCGGCCGGTCACCCGGCTGACAGGTCATGAATGGGTATTCTGTGGCAACTTATTTAATCAACTGTACTACTAGATTGACTGTGCCCTTTAAGGTTCTGATATGTCTGGGTAAGAAAATAAAAGCAAATGTTTCCTAGGCTCCGTGACTAGGATTTTAAGTAGAAGTCCTAAAAAACCCATAAATAAGCCTATTTCCGTAAATCTCTGGTGGAAATTCCCAAAAGACCTAAAAAAATCCAGATTTTTTTAAAAAAAATAAGGATCCAGCATATTTCAAAGGACCCAAGAGGAGAGGTTAATCTCATTGTTAGCTGAAAGCACTCAGATGCAGATGGAAATTCCGGCCATGAAACCCAAACTTCTCCTGTATAGTAACTGCCTATTAACAATGAATTTTACTACCAAGGCCCAAATAGGCTTCATTTTTGTAATATAACAAAATGCCTAAAACTTGCCAGAGTCCTACAAAGTGTAAGCCACTCAGCCTCCCAGGCCAGTAGGTTCGGTTCCACAATCACCAACCACCCCCTGAATTTGATCCTACCATCTTACAATTTGGGGCACTGATCCCGCACAGCAGAGACACAACGTGTGAATGGCTCTGCAGAGCCTGTTCCTGGAAAAACCAGAAGCACACATCTGCCTGACCATGAGTCAGGAATATCAATTTTGTGGTGGAGCCCATTTCTGCTGTGACCAATCCACACCGAACACACTCACAATAGAAGCGACGGCCACAGAGGTGTATTCCAGAGACAGCTTTTCCCCCTTGGATCCACACTCAGCAATGCCATGAACGGTCTCCTCTGTAAGAGCAATCTTTAGACTCTTCACAATGACCTTAAGTCTTCAGTGCAAAACCACAAAAACATTGCCACGCCACGAATAAGTCACCTGAGTTTCAGTTTGCGTGACTCAGTCAGAACCAAACTAAAAAGAAAATAAACTTTCAGGGACCAACTGATAGGAGCCACAGCGATGCGGCGAACTTGCCCCATCTGGTACTGGTGATCTTGAGCAGGACACGCTCCGGGACTATGGAAGCCCGTCACATACTATGTCCCACTCCACTTATGTAACTGGAAGATCGCCGGCGAAGGGGGGGAGGATGGGAGGGCGCTCGTATTCTGAGGCCACGGCACCCCCAAAGGCCCTGGGGGCGCGCTCCCACCGAAGAGCCTCAGGTGCTGCCGGACACAGTCCCCTACCCACGGCTCCTGATGGCAACTAAACCGCCTCTTTCTGATGAGCTGTGGGGTCAGGAACACCATGTCTAGTGCCTTTTGTGGGTGGACAATAATTCCCACCTACTTGTTCCTGGTAGATGCGAAAGAAACTCGCTCGCAGTGGGGGCAGAAAGTCATGGAATGGGCGAGAAGGAGGGGGAGGCAAAGCCTGGAGATGGGGGTGAAAGCGCAGGAGCCCTTGTGGCGCACTCTCCCGACGGGAGGCGGACTGCGCACGCGCGCCAGTGGGGGGGCCGAGTAACGGGAGAGGGGGCGCGCGAGGGAGGGAGACGGGAAAGCGCGATCCAGGGAGAGGCCGGGGCCGCGGGCGCGCGACGGCGCCTCGGGCCCGAAGCCCCGCGAAGGGCACGACGCGCGCGCGCAGCCCCGACAGGCGAAACCCCGGCGACAGGGGTGCCCGCGGGGCCGGGGGCCGGGATGCGCGCCGAAGGCGGGAGGGCGGGGGGAACCAGGCGAAGGCAGCCCTGGGAGGCCGCGCCGAGGACGGTCACCCGCAAGTGCGGGTAACGGGCCGAGGGCGGGGGGTGGGGGGGGCGCCGTCACCAGCGGGAGGGGGAGGGTAGAGAGGAGGGACGCCATCCGCCAGCCGTGTCGCCCGACCCCGCGGGCCCCTCCCGCGCCACGTCCCGCCCCTACCCCCCGCCCCCCAGCAAGGGTCCCCGCCCGCGGCCGCGGCGGTCCCACTCACAGTCTCTCCTCCTCGCCTCCTCCTCCTCCTCCGCTCGGCGCGGCAGCGGCGGCGGCGGCCATTTTCCGGACGGCTTTTACCACAGCCCTCTCTCCGAGAGGAGGGAGCGCGCGCGCCGCCGACGCCGGGACCCCGCACGGCCGACGTCGCGCCCCGCCCTCCCGGTCGGCCTGTGCGCTGCTGCACCTGCGCGCCCGCGCCCCGCCCCCGGCGCCGCTGCCAGCCGGCCCGCCATTGGGTGCGGCGGCCGGGGCGGGGCGGAGCCTCGGCGGCGACGCCTCCAATTGGCGGGAGTTCGTGTCCGTTCCGGCAAAGGAAAAAGGGGCGGACGCCCCGTCTAGCTGCCGATTGGCTGCCGACGGCCGTCATTTGGGGAAAAGAGGCGGCTTGGGTGCCGAGGGGCTGGTTTAGTGGGCGGAATTTGAATATTAAGGATTAATGGGATGCTGGGGCAAGTGAAGGCCTAGGCTCGGGACGCCTGTTTGTGCGGCCATCCCGGGCCCTTGACCCGCTGTCCACAAACACACAAAGTACGTTGCCATAAGCCTTTCACAGCACCCACGTTTTCTCAACATCACCACCTTCAGTACAAGCAGCAAAGTTGCCTGACATTGTTCCAGCCGAGGGACCTTGCTTTAAGAGGCCTACCCAATGCATTCTTTCATCTGAGCCTGCCTTGTGCCACACTCTCACAGGGGCAGGGAATAAACTGAACAACAAATCACAGCCTTGGCCTTCTTGAAACTCTGGTGGGGGGGTGGGGCAGAGGGTGCATGCCAAGGCTGCATGAGACCTGTCATTGTTGGATGAGACGGTTTGGTGTGGGTGGGCAGAAGGGGTAGTGGGAGCACAAAGGAAGCAGCACTTGGCTCTGCCTGGAAGACATGATTTGGGACCCAAGATCCAGCAACGCTGGTATGGAAAAATATTTAAGAGTATGAGAAAAGTTTTAGCTAACGGAGTGTTCAGGATAGGACTGTTTGTCAAGGCGACCTTACTCTGATTCCAGCTGTCATCCAATTCATCCAATGCTCTTTGTGCTAGTTCCATGCTTGACAAGGAACCCTCTGACTCTGATGTCACTCCTCACCCCCCATTCATTTATTAGATCCCTGTTATGTGCCCGGCACTGTTCCAGGCTCTGGATGCACAGTACTGAACAAGACAGCAAACTAACATTCTTGTGGGGGAAGATTCATAGTAAACATACAAATAAGTATATAATATAATGTCACATAATGATAAGAACTTTGAGATAGATAAAGCAAGGGTGAAGGGGGTGCTATTTAGATATCCACAGGCTTTTGCTCTCATTTTATTCCCCCGTATGGTTATCTGAGGAGAGAAGAAGATTCCACACAAGTTCAAAGGCCCTGAGGAGAGACTATGCCTGGTACATTGGGGAGTAACAAGGAAGTTTATGTGGCTACAGGGTGGTAAGGTATGTGGTTGGAGAACTGGGAGCTTATTCTGAGATGAGAAGCCTTTGGAAGATTTTGAATGGGAGCTGACATCATCAGATGTATGTTGCAGGTGCAGTGTGGAGATCTGTGGTGAGACAAAAGGAGCAAGAGCCCAGTCAGGAGGCCCTGACAACAGTCTAGGAGAGGTGAGAGTGCTTTTTAACTAGGGTGGTAGCAGTGGAGGTTCTGAGAAGTTGTGAAATTCAAGCTATATTTTCAAAATTGAGCAGAAAGGATTGGATGTAGCGTATAGAGAAAGAGAAAAAACAAAGAGGGGTCCTGAGTTTTTGGCCTGAGCAATTGAGTGAATGGGTGATTTCACCATGATGGGGAAAACTGTAGGAAAAGCACATTTTGGGAGGTACAGATCAAGAATTCTGTTTTGGCCATGTTAAGCTTGGGGTGCCTATTAGACGTGCAATGTTGAGACGAGATGTTGAGTAGGTGGTTGAGTCAACAAGTCAACAAGCTCAACATTTAACTCAAGAAACTATAAAAGGAACAGCAAAGTAAACCTGGAGGAAACAGAAGGAAGAAAAATAAGGATGAGCAGAATTTGATTAAACAGAAACAACCGATTGAGAAGATTGAGAACATCAAAAGCTGATGGTTTGAAAAGCTGGAAACAAAAGCCAGCCCTCTTAGATAGAGAAAGAGAAGACGCAAGTAAATTATATTAGAAATGAAAAGGAAACATAACCATAGATACAATAGATTATACAATAGATAATAGATAAAACAGATAAATTTTCTAAAAAGGTATTATAAACAACTGTATATCATAATTGGAAAACATAAGCAAAATGAATAAGTTACTAGAAAAGCACAGCTTACCAGAACTGATTCTAGAAACAGAAAGCCTAGATAGACCCTCTATGACCACAAAGCAATTGACTATGTTTTTAAAAAAATCTACCCCTCCCCCCAAAAAAGCTCAGAGAACTTTACAGATGACATCTACCAAATTTTTAATGATTGGGTAATTCCAATCATAAACAAAAAAGAAAGAAATCTCCCCAAACCTGTTTTGTGAGGCTAATGTAATTCTATAACAAACCAATGAAGGAAGACACAGGATATGGAAATAGATGTAAAAATTCTAGGCAAATAAACTGAACCCAGCAGTATATATTGATATATCCTAACCAAGCTGAGTTTTATTCTAAGAATGCAAGGATGGTTTAAAATTAGAAAATCAAACTTAACAGATTTAAGGGGAACAAATTATGTGATCATGTCAATAGATGTAGGAAAAGCTTCTGATAAAATTCAACACCTGCTTATGATAAAAAAACAAACCAGCAGCAATTCAGAGAACTATGAATAGAAGGGAATTTCCTTAATCTGATCAAAGGTACCTGTTAAAAAACTTAAAGGAAAGGTCACGTTTAATGGTGTTAAGTGGGAACAAAGCATTCATTCATGTAAAATAAAACACACATCCTTCACCTCCCATTCTCTTTTAAACCTTATCCTTGGAGTTTCATCGTGAGGAGAAAGACCCATTAATCCCAAATGGATTCCCTTGCTGTTAGGACGCAGGCATACAGATCCAGCCAGTAACAAAAAGCTGGAAAAGTAATGGGAAAAAAAAAGATTCAACTCACTCTGGAAAAATTATAAAACAGCTGGGAACAAACTTAATAAAAAATGCCAGAATACTATATTAAAAAACTGTAAAACTTTACTGAAAAACATAAAAGAAGACCTGAAAAAAAAATAGAAACTACCACAATCCTGGAAAGGAAGAGTTGACATAATAAAGATGTCAATTCTTCATAAATTAATCTGGAAATTCTTTGCCTGAGTCAAAATCTAGGCGAGAAGAGTAGGTGTACAAGACTAGATGTCAAGACATTTTTGAAAGAGAAAACCAATGACAAGGGTCTTGCCAAATTCCTTAGTTTAAATAAACGGAACTTAAGTGATACAATTTCACTCTTGCCATTGAAAAGTAGAAAAATATAGTAGAGTTTAAAGTATTTACTAGTAGAATTTAAAATGGGACATTTTTAAAAATGGGACTACTATAACAATTTTTAAATGCATCCCCTTGAAAACGGGTCTATAGAAGATAAAAAGAAGAAAACTATAGTATAGATAGCAATTAACAGAAAAGCCACAACCTGAGGGATTTTATCTATATGGCAGACAGAGCACAAACTTCCACTCCGTCTTTCTAAATCCCTCAAACTGATAGAAAAAATATATATATATTTAGAGCAAATCCAAAATCACAACAGAAAATGAGAAGGGTAAAACTGTTCAAAATTTTAGAACTAACATCCCAGATGATACGACAAAACATAAAACACACAAATATGTTTCAAACTCCATGGAACATTTCCTCAAGCTGCTTATGAATTAGACCTCTCAAAAAAAATCTCAGTAAATTCCAAAACATAGAAATCATGCAGTTCATTCTCTGGCAACAATACAATAAAATTAAAACTTAAGAACAAAAGAATGGGCAAAAGTAAAACAAAACCAAACCAAAAAAGCACTCTCTACTTGGAAGTTTTAAAACAGGCTTCAAAATAATTCTTTGGTTAAAGGGGAAACATAAACTGAAATTATAAACTCTTCAGATATGACCAAGAATGAGAGCCGTACATATTAAAACCTATGCTGTGCGGCCAAAGTGGCCATCTAGAAAAATTAATAACCGTAACTACATTTATTAGAAAAGAAGAAAATATGGGGGGGGAACAATTGGGAGTTTGGGGTTAGCAGATGCAAACTAGTATATATAGTATGGATAAACAGCAAGGTCCTACTGTATAGCACAGGGAACTATATTCAATATCCTGTGATAAACCATCATAGAAAAGTTTATGAAAAAGAATGTATGTATATATATATATATATATATATATATATATATGTATGTATAACTGAGTCACTTTGCCATACAGCAGAAATTAACACATTGTAAATCAACTATACTTCAATTTAATAAATAACTTATTTAATAAATAAATAATTGTAAATAAAGAAATATTTGACTGACTGAAAAGAGGAAAATAGATAAGAAATGAATTGATACTTGCACATTATGCTCACATTTATGCGTGCACACCAACACATACACACACAGGGAATTTTCTTTCTTTACCCTTAGATGCTCACTACAAGAAAAGTATCTAGGAACACAAAGGAATAAACTCATCAGAGTGAAGAGAATGTGGTGAGGATGGGAGGTTATCCTCAATTGACACATTTCAACAATTTTTTGGAAAGCAGATGGGAATTAGTTGAATAATAAAATAAGAAGGAAAAATCCAGCCTAGAATATTTGACAAAGGAACTACAGAGGAGGTGGAGCCAGATATAACACCGGAGAGTAGGCTCAGAATCAGCAGGCACGTGGTGGAAGCAACAGAATTAAATGGGTCTGAACACATGGGGATTAATTGAAGGCCCCAATACAGAATGACTGCATCATTTGAGACTTCCTCTCCTCCACCAGACAGCTGAGCTAGCAGCTGGTGCAGGCCTGCAGGGAAAATACCTGACAGTTCTCTAAAGAAATTAAATGAAATATCTGTAGAGAACTAGGACTTCCAGCATGGATGTGGGCAACTCTGTTCCTCAGCTCCCTGTTTTACACAGAGGAGTCATAGCAGGAGAATTGACCCATTGCCCTAAAGCCGATTAAATCTGCAAAAGCTATCCAGCCCTTCTTTACTAAACCACAAAGCATCATCAGAAATTTGAAGAAAGTCTTCAACATGAAAAATAGTCAAGTATAAACTATAGGGGAAAAATGAACTTGGAAGAATCCCAGAAAATGCAGTGGAAAATATGGGAAATTTAAAAAATTTAATTAGCATATTCAGAGAACTAAGAAAAGACTGTATCCACAGAACAAGAACAGAATATTATGTAAAAGGAGTAGAGGACAAGAAATAATTCTTGGAAATTAAATGTGATTATTGAAGTTCAAATTCCAATAGAAATATTTTTAAAAATATTTAATTAAGGGCTTCCCTGGTGGCGCAGTGGTTGAGAATCTGCCTGCTAATGCAGGGGACACGGGTTCGAGCCCTGGTCTGGGAAGATCCCACATGCCACGGAGCAACTAGGCCCGTGAGCCACAACTACTGAGCCTGCGCGTCTGGAGCCTGTGCTCCGCAACAAGAGAGGCCACGACAGTGAGAGGCCCGCGCACCGCAATGAAGAGTGGCCCCCGCTTGCCACAACTAGAGAAAGCCCTCACACAGAAACGAAGACCAAACACAACCAAAAATAAATAAATAAATAAATTTTTAAAAAAAATATTTAATTAATTAATTAATTTATTTATTTAGGCTGCTCTGGGTCTTAGTTGCGGCATTCAGGGTCTTCACTGCGGCATGTGGACTTCTTAGTTGTGGCATGCAGACTTAGCTGCGGCATGCATGCGGAATCTAGTTCCCCAACCAAGGATTGAACCTGGGCCCCCTGCATTGGGAGCTCGGAGTCTTACCCACTGGACCACCAGGGAAGTCCCTCCAATAGAAATACTGAAAGATAAAACTGAAGAAGTCTCCTGGAAAATAGAACAAAGCAACACAGACAAAAAATAGAGAAAATATAAGGACTTTGCAAGAGATCTAGGAAGTTCAGCAAGCAACTAACAATAGTTTTCACAAGATAAAACCAAGAAAAAGGAATAGGAATCAGACCTCATAATAACACTGGATGATAAAAGATAATAGGGCAACAATTAAGAAAAGATAATGGGGCAACAATTAAAAAGTGATAATAGGGCAATGCTTTCAAACTTCCAAGAGAAAATGATTTTCGATTTAGAATTCTACACCAGCCAAGATATCCATCAAGTGTGAAATGAAATAAAAATATTAAAAAATATGCAATAAATACCTAAGAAAATTTACCTCTCAAATATATTTTCTTAGGAAGCTTCTTAAGGATGTTCTCCAGCAAAACAAGGGTGTAAGCCAAGAAAAAGGAAGATGTGGGATCCACAAGACAGTGGATCTAATCTAGGAGAGCAGTGACAGGAAATACCAGGGATGCCAACTGGGCAGAAGGCCTGACTGGCAATCAGTCCAGA
Organism: Eschrichtius robustus; assembly: GCF_028021215.1. Lineage (NCBI taxonomy): Eukaryota > Metazoa > Chordata > Mammalia > Artiodactyla > Eschrichtiidae > Eschrichtius > Eschrichtius robustus. The sequence continues at coordinate 134,754,152 of NC_090845.1, forward strand.
TTGGAATATGAGAATGGCAGGCTCTGGGAGAGAGGAAAAGTTTTTTTTTTTTTTTTTAAAGTGTATGTATGTGAACTCAACATATTAGATAGTGTGATTGGGAGTTTGAAGAAAATTAAATATGATGATGGTAATTAGTTCAAGAAAATAAGGAAACCAATTAGAAACAGCAGGGAAAAAAGAACTGTAATAGGAAGTTATCATCAGAATAAGAAGCAAAGTAAAATATAATTCTACCAATTGATGATGTTTAAGAAAAGAGAATCCATTGACCCTTGTTGCTAAGAAACTTCTCTTTTCAAATGGGGGTCATCAAATTAGATTTATAAGAAGGAAATGTAATCCTAGTTATGCGTCTTCTTGATCTGGCGTTTTAAAATATTTACAGAAACATCATAATGTGAATTTTTGCCTTCGGCTTTTCAACTTTTAGAGTCAACTTGTGCACAAAACATGGAGGCATAGGTTTTGTTACAGGGTGGGACACAGCCCTCTTCCCCTCAGGTGTAGTAAAGGGTTAACTCGGCAGGCCTGGGTGTTCCTGAGGGTGGTCTTGGGGACTCCTGACACACCATATTTGATATTCACACTGTTATCTTTAGTTCCTTGTAAGCTTGAATAATACACTCAGATCTCTTGTTCCCTTAACTTTCAATAGCCATGTATCTTTGACCACTTGGTATCAGCTACACTTTACTTGTATACTGTCAGAGTTAACATTTACATACCATCCTGATAAAGATGAAAAGATAATCACTAAGGGGGAGGTAGGAGACTGGAGGAAGTTCGGGAAACAAAAGCATATTGGGGTTTGAAGGTGCCCAAGAAATGATACCAATTTTTTCCTACCTGAGTGTCACGGAACGTGACAATATGATTCTAAGGTTCATCAGAGTAAATGCACAAGGTGGGTAAAGAAAATGTTGACTCAGGGGAAGACTTGCCTTACCAGCTATCCAAACACACGTGGAAATGACATTGAGGGAAATAGTGGAGCTTTCGTGCTGAAAGAGACAAATGATCAACGGGGCTGAGCAGAGCCCTGAAGAGACCCAGACATAGTCAGGGCAGATCCCCTTTCTGCCTCGTCGGTAGAGCTCTGCTTAGATTCTGCATTGGCAGCGCGGAGTCTTAACCACTGGACCACCGGGGAAGCCCCTCTGCTTAGATTCTGAATTCCACTCTTTTCTTGTGTGAATCAGGAAGAAATCCTGCTGCAAGGAACTGTGGTGGCCCGTGACCTAGTTCCGGCCAATGAGAAGTTCAGGCAAATCCTTCAGGGGCTTCTGGGAGGCCTCTGCCCCTCTGCTCCGCTTGGACTGGGTTGAGCCTGAAGGTGACAACTGAGATGGTGGCGGTAGCTCAGTCAGGCCTCAGAGGTCGCTTTACGAGAACTTTTTCTGTGGTTAAGGGTTTCCCTGCCATAACTACTTTTTCTGTTGCCTTGATCACAAGGTGCCCGTGGCCCTAGGGTGGATTATAGCCACTTGTGTGGGGTTTGGGGAGGTTAGAGACTTCATCAGTATGTGTTGTTATTTCCTAGTTTGGGTTTTTAACTTTGCTTTGTTTTTTGGCCTTGCTTAGGTTGGCTACTGTTTTATCTTTTTGTCTTGTTTTTGCGTTCTCAAAAAACCAGTTTTGGGATTGATTTATTAGTTCTCTGATTTCTCTGTGTTCCAACTCAGTACTTTCTGTTCTCATAATTCCTGTTTTCTAGATATTCTGCAATTTTTTTTGGCTTTTTTTTTTTAACCGAAGATGTTTTTTAAGGGTGTTCTAAATTCTATAGGTAGGCTTTTGTTTTCTTTTCTTTTCCATTTTTTGTTGTTAACGTTCTATGCCAAGAACGTGTTCTGGATTACTTTCTTTTCTATTTTTTGAAATTTCTTCAGGATCCTTTCTGGCTTAATATTTGGTCACTGGTTTGTCTGTCACTTCCCTCTGCCATGGTGCCCAGCAGAGGCATGGATGTGAGGCCAAAAAGGCCTGGGGCAGGCCCATCAATGAATTCTCTACTTTAAAAGACAGGAAATTAACACATGCATCCTCCTTGCCCCCTCCCTCCCTCCCTGCCCTCTGCTCCTCCAAACTTTCTGTTTATATTATTACTTTTAGATTTTCTCGTGGTTTCATTTATACCTTTAAATAATATAGTCAAACCTTTACTACTTGATTGAACAACACTGGGCAATAGCTGTTATCAAAAAATAAGGAAGTCAAGCCCACTGGAACTTTCTCCTACCTCTTCTCCCTCCAGCCCTGATTGCATTCTCTGAACTATTATTTCTGTGAACTCGCGCTTCCAGACACGTATGTTGTGTTTGGGGACAGCAGCTCCACAGCTCCCAGTCTTCATGGATTTCATGCTCACCGTCATTCTTCAGAATGTTTCCTTTCAGATAATCACTCATGTCCAAAATGGGATGATTACCCCTGAACCAGTTACCAAAGATGCCCCCCCGGCCTCCCTACACCCCGTGGACCCACCACTCCAAGCCAAGGCGCGCTGGTTTGTCCCTTAGATGTGCCTCCTTCGTAAATTAACGGAAAAAGCGATATTAGTGTCTGACAAAGGAGAATTCAAAGAATATTAAATGGTACCCCAAAAGTATCATTTTATGTCAATAAGGAGAGCACTTTACCATAAAGAAGTCACTGTAATGAATCTTTATGAGCAGCATTTCACTGAAGCAGAGAAAGCACCATTTGCTGGAAATACGCGAAGAAGAAATGGGCAGAAATATAACAGTCTTATTCTTGGGGCAAAACAAACAGAAGCCTCCGAGTGGTGTTTCGTATTCTTTTAAAGGATGAGACAGAGGAGAGTCTCAGGACAACAAAGTGCCTTCCCTTCCTGGGTCCTAGAGACAGGATGCTTCCCCTGCAGGGCCACATGGGGAAGCCCCGGGATGGTCAGGAGTCAGAGAACAGGAGTGAGGGGAAGCTTTAGGCTAAGGCTGTTATTGGGGTTTCCGAGGGACAGGGCGAACGGTTTAGGACTGGCTGGTTTGAATACTCTCGCGGGCTTTGGGCTATGGGGGTGTCTCTAGTCGCCTGGCACCTGGCCTTTGGATGATGAAGGTGGAGGAGTATTGCCTCCCAGGCTGTCAGGGCAGATGGAGGAGGCCTGGCACTGGATTGGTTTTCACATCCAAGACATACTCCCAGCTGGGCCCTTTGCTATCTCGAAGAATTGGCTAGCCCTGGGAAGGGCAGTCTCTCCGCAGCCAGAATGTCAAAACATCATAATATACAGAGACATTTTAAATATTTACAGTACAATACAGTTGGATAAAACTATAATCCATGACATTGGTTTTCTATGTATCAAGCCGTGTATACTACAGGAATACATGTTTTCTGGTTCCAACGAGAAATTTACAAAAAGTGGTCACAGAATATGCTTCAAAGGAAATCGGAAGCAATTGCTCAAGTGTCCCGGCTCTGAGAAGCCCTCTGCACCCACAACACGTGAAATCGCAGCCGCCGTGCTGCACACCTGGACTCTGCCTCCCGCTCCAGGTACCTACCTCTCCCCAACGTTACAGCATCTAGAGGCATGTTAGCTTTCGTCTCCTCCACTGAAAGGTGAGCACCATGAGGGCAGGGCTGCACCTTGTTCTCCACCCGTCCTTGGCACTCAAATGTCAGCTGACCTAATGGAGACATTCTCAAGACACCTGCATCTCTGTCGCCTTTATTATCAGCGTCAAGAGGAACTAGCATCATCACTGTAGGGTCCAGGCTCCCCAGAGACGGGAGGCTGGACAGAGTTTCCGGGTTGTGGTCTGGCCTCTGCTTCTCAGGGAGCTCCCTTCTGGAGATGCCAGCGGGCAAGGTCATGAGTGACCACTGGGAAACAGGGTTCCCTGGTCGGGCATGTGGCAGGGCTGGGGTGGAGACCGGGGACCGCCTGTGTCTGTCTTTTGCATAACATTTTTTCCAGTCCAGGCTGGCTCCTCCTGGAACTCCTCCCCGTCTCTCCCCTGTTGGAGCTTGTTTCCCTGTGGCTCTTGCCTTCCTCTGTTGTGTTTACCTTCAGTTCCCTGAGAAAAGCAAGCAGGAGAGACATTTGTGAGAACCCAGTGATAATTTGGCTACTTACAGAATGCTGGGTTGGAAATGATTCTCCTCCAGCATCTAGAAGGAATTGGCGCATTAGCCCTGGTTTCAGGGGTTGCCCTTCTGAATCCTGACTTGTAACACGCTGCCTGGAGGCTCCCATCTGGGTGGGGAGGAAAGGCTCTCTGCCCTGTCCAGGGAGAATTTCACAGCCCATTGACTCCTTGTTTTGTCCTCTGACTTTCTGGTGGGCTAAGTCAGTTTCCACTCACCTACCTGTTTTCTCAGCTCCCGAAACATTGTTGCTGTGGTCTCAGCCTCTGCCCTCCCCTTTCAGAGATTTATGTTGTTTTTTCTCCCAAAAGTCTCTTGACTGTAGCTTTACTGAAGGGCAGAATTAGATACAGATGTTCAATCTGCTATCTCAACCTGGAATTAAACTCTCTGCATTTTTATGTTCAGAGCGGCTTTATTTGTAATAGTTCCAACTGGAAACAACTCAAATGTCCTTCAGAATATGAATGGGGACCAGTCTGTGATCCACCCACCCAAGGGAATACTGCTTAACAACAAAAAAGAAGGAAATATCGAAACATGCAGCCAGCCACCTGGATGAACCTTGAAGTAATCGTGCTGAGAGAAAGAAGCCGACAGAAAAAGTGTATATACTGTGAGTCCATTGATATAAGACTCTAGAAAATGCAAGCTAACATATAGTGATAGAAAGTAGATCGGAGTTGCCCAGGGATTGGTCTATGAGGAGTGCTGCGGGGAGAGGATTTACAGGGGGTGCCAGGAGCTTTCTGGAGTGATGGCTATGCTCATCATTTTGATTGTGGTGGTTTTTCAGGTGTATATATGTGTCAAAACGTGCCACACTGTACACTTTAAACAATACACTTTGTTGTATGTAAGTTATACCTCAATAAAGCTGTTTGAAATAAAGCGCATGAAATATACTGTACAGTTTAAAGAACAATTCTGAAGCGAACACCTGTGTCACCACTTCTCAGCCGCAGTCCTCTTCCCACAGCCAGCTGGCACTCCTGTCTTCACTTTTGCAATTATCACGTCCTCATTTTTCTTTAGAGTGTTGCCCCCTAAAGGGGCTTCCCCAAACAAGAGTTTCCTTTGGCCTATTTTGGGACTTTATGTGAATGGAGTAATGCAGTATGGGTTAGTTGGTGTCTCTCTTCTTTCACTCACCATTATGAGATTTACGTGTGTTATTCAATACAGCTATACTTAATTAATTGTCACTCCTGTACGATCTTTCGATGTGTGACTATAGCACAGTTTATTTCTCTGTTCTACTGCTGATGGGCATTTATGTGGTTTCCGGTTTTTGCTCATGACAAAGAGTCAAACATTCTGCTATGAAAGTTCGTCTTGGAGCCTGCGCGCAGCATGCCTCTCTGCTGGGCACAGACACACACCTGGGAGTGACTGCTTGGGGCCAAGGGCATGTGCATGGTCAAGCTGAGCAGACTTTCTCCCAGCACGTGCGCCAAGTTGCGGTCGCAGCGGCAATGCCCGAGGGCTCCTGAGACTTGGTGTCCCTTGCCGACTTGGTGCTGTCAGAGTTGGGACTGTTAATTCTTGCCAATCTGGTGCATGTGTCACGGTGTTTTATTGTCGGCTTTCCGTCTTTCTTCCCCTCTGAAGAAGCAGAGGAATCCCAGGAATAGACCCACGTGGCAGGACGGCAGGAGAAGTTGTGGGAAGGTTCCAGGAAATGCGGGCGCTCCACTCCACCTGCCAATTCGCACCCAGGAGTTCCTGACCCTATCGACCCCGCACCCAACGAGGACCCCCAGTTGGGGCACAGTGGCAGTGGGGGGACCCCTTGACAGTCTCCAGCATGCCAGCGAGTTCAAGAAGATGCTTCTGCTGGGTGACAGCGAGGCCTTTTCCTCCGTATGCATATCAGTGGGAGGAGTTTCCTTGGAAAGCTACTTCTGCCCACTTCCGGAAGAAATGAACAAGCAAAGATACTGAGGTTCTCAAAGCCCAGAGAACTCCTGTTCTCATTGGTCTCAAAGACTCCCAGGAGGAAAACCTTTGGAAGTGTTAAGCCCACACCTCTGATGCTGTAAAAGTCGTGGTCCCTCAAGGTGAGGACACAGGAGAAACCACAGGCTGGCTTGGAGCAGTGGCAGGGTCCGGGCCACGCTCCCACCCACAGCTCACCCCCAAGGGCTGGGCCTCTGAGCAAGAAACCTCAGAGGAAGCTCCTGAGGTGGCTTTCCTGACAAGGACCAGCGAAACGGAAACAGACTGTTCTAAACCATCCACAGTAAGCCGTTTCCATCAAGCAGGCTGGAAGGAAGACAGCTTTACTTACTGTTCTATTCCCTTAAAAGAAAATCCTGTTTCACAATCGTTGTCCTATAAAGATGTGATCAGAGTATGCAGCCAAAACGAAGGGAGAAAAAGATAATACAGTCAGCTGAAGTTGAAATTATAATGCAACAATAGTAGAATTTTGCTGGCTTTTGTTATTTTTGTGGTACTTGTCAACTTTTTAAAATTTGTAATTTGTTGGGATTTCTTTTCTTTTCCTAAGTAAATATACACTTTTGGAACTAAATTTGTATCTTTTTCTTAAAGAGGGACCCAGATTGTTTAAACTTCAGAACCCACACAATGTGGACCTGCCCTCCGGTCAGTATACCTATTCAGATATTTAAATAAATTAAAGAAATTGATCTTGTGGGGACAATATCACATCATGGGTTATTTTCTGTGCACAAAGGTAATTTCTAAATGCTCAAAAAGGAAAAGAGAAAAATTAATCAATAAAATCATAGAACTTGAGGTTATTATACTCTAATAAGTTTTTAAAAATGTATAAATAACCATATAAAACCAACTAGGCTATTATAGTAAAAGTCTAAGCAGTAGCCCTCTTGCCTCAATACATTCTTTCTCTCTCTAAAAAAAGTTTTTGGAGGAGAGAAAATGGAAAACTGGATTTTTTTTCTGTAATTGTCGCAATATCCTGGTTGCTAAGTTACAGAATAAGGGAAAGGAAACATATATTGCTATCAGGCCAAACGTTAGCAGTTATAAAGAAGCTTCAGGAACCCCTTCCGTATTACACACTCTCACCAATATGTCAAGGGCTTTAACAACATAAGAGAGATAAATGGGGCAGTGGCCTGCAAGCCCCACGGGAATGGGAAAGCCAAGAGGAATGCCCTGAGCCTTGAGGTTTGTCTGCTTCACACACCTCCAGGGCCGAGGCATGGGCGCCAACACTTGGGAGGCTTCTCAAGTCCCCACCAGTCATGGGATTCTAGGGCCATTTAAGCTGGAAACTGGGTGGCCTTGGGTTGCAAAGGCCCCGGTCACTGCATTCATCTCCAAATGACACAACCCTTCATTTTTTGTGATTAAAATTTTTGGACCCCACTTATCAAGTCGTGACCTTAGTTGTACTCCATTTGATGAAATAAAGCCAAGGTAGTAATCTAAAACTCCAAGTTCCTTCAATATTTCTATGCAAGGTAAACCCTTCAATAAATTATTTTGTTAATTTTCATTTAAAAGATAGCTCTGTCTTCTCCCCAGTTTTATCACAATATAAAATATCATGCAAACACTACATTTGGGTTTTTGCAAGGTTTGAGATGTATTTATTATTAATTTTTTACAAGAAACTTTATTGAATGTAACTTCCTAAACTCATGATAGTTATAGATCAGATATGTTATCACTTCTTACACTAAATATCAATGGTTATGTAAATGTAAACACGTGAGTTGAACTAAATTGAGTTAAAATAATGCATTTTCTTAAATTAATTAATTAATTAATTAATTAATTAATTTTTGGCTGCGTTGGGTCCTCGTTGCTGCACGTGGGCTTTCTCTAGTTGCGGCGAGCGGGGGCTACTCTTCGTTGCAGTGCGTGGGCTTCTCATTGCGGCAGCTTCTCTTGTTGCAGAGCAGGGGCTCTAGGTGTGCAGGCTTCAGTAGTTGTGGCACGCGGGCTCAGTAGTTGTGGTGCACAGGCTTAGTTGCTCCGTGACATGTGGGATCTTCCCGACCAGGGTTCGAACCTGTGTCCTCTGCATTGGCAGGCGGGCTCTTAACCACTGCACCACCAGGGAAGTCCCATAATTAATGTTTTTATTTTAAAAATTGATCCTTTTAAATTTCCAACAATAGCAGTAATTATGTAGCTCTACAAAGCTACTCCACTTTGTAAAGTGAGTAATTCTTATTCATCAACTGTGATTGTATTTTTCTTCTATCTCGACCCACTATAATTTCTAAGATTCCCTAATCCCTTGACTTTGAGTCCTTGGGTGAATGATAAATTGAGGTAATTAGCAAATAATCTTTACCCGGACAATCTCCAAAGGAATTAAAATTCATAGAGACAGAGAATACAGAAGTACACGATCACATTTTTTTGGCTGTGCGGGGTCTTAGCTGCGGCATGCGGGATCTTTGTTGCCGCGTGTGGGATCTTTTCTTTGCGCCATGTGGGATCTAGTTCCCTGATCAAGGATCGAACCTGGACCCCCTGAATTGGGAGTGTAGAGTCTTAACCACTGGACGACCAGGGAAGTCCCCAGAAGTACATGATCACTTTTTGCTGATACATTCTTGTCTGTGTATAAACAAAATTGCCCCTCATAACACTCAAATTCAGAAAATTACTGTAGCATAAACATTGTTTTGTGCTCTGCCTGGTGGTTTTAGTTGTATTTGAAAACTTAAAATCTTAACGCTTTAAATAACATTGCCACCTGAACATCTTTCACTGTCACTGTATGTAAGTGTAAATTTGCATAATACATGTAAAGGTGTATTAAGTCAATAAATGTTTTAAAAACTTATGTATAATACAGTAGAGAGGCCTGGGCACTCAGAAGGAAAGGGGTCTTTAAGTAATCAATATCTTTTCAACACAGATATTCTACCCAGAGGGCAGAGGTTTTTTTCTCACCCTAGTAGGAACTGACAGCTCAAAATTCCATTAACAGAGGTGCTTTCCTGCTGCCCCTTGGTATGGTTATTTCACAACTGAGGCCAATTGTAGGAAAATAAACAAGCAAACAAAACAAGTAGCAAAGGACCTTCCTTAATGGAGGAGCTAAAATTCTTACTGGTTATTGTGTTACTTTCTCCTGTGGGTTGTTATCAAATATTGTGACTCTTGTTACACTGTCAAGGCCACAGGCATTTCTGGTTCTAGGGAACCTCTGCTCTTATCAAGCAGTTGACAGCTCTCCTCTCACAATGTTCTTTGGTACTGGTCTTCTCCAAGGTCAGTCCTCAAATTAATAACAATGCTGATGAGGGTCTCCTCCATGCCACCATCCTTGGTAGATGGCTGCCTAATAGCAGCAAGGTTTGCCCCTTTGTCTGGCTTGGGTGACCCACTGTACAGTGCATGTGAATAAAGCGGGGGGTCAGGAATAGTGAGGCATGATCAGAATGCACCATATGTATGTTCCCATTGCTGTTTTGTTGTTTTGGATTTGTTTTTGTAGGTCTCTCTTCCCTCTTCTTTTGTTCTCTTGTCTTGTGATTTGCTGACTATCTTTAGTGTTATGTTTGGATTCCTTTTTCTTTTTTGTGTGTATATCTATTATAGATTTTTTTTTGCAGCTACTGTGAGGTTTTTGTATAGCACTCTCTCTATATATGTGATTGTTTTAAGTTGCTGATCTCTTAATTTCAAATGCATTTTAAAAACCCTGTATTTGTACTCTCCTCCCCTCATGATGACTGTTTTTTTTTAAATTAATTAATTAATTAATTTATTTTTGGCTGCGTTGGGTCTTTGTTGCTGTACACAGGCTTTCTCTAGTTGCCGTGAGCAGGGGCTACTCTTGGTTGTGGTGTGTGGGTTTCTCATTGCAGTGGCTTCTCTTGTTGCAGAGCATGGGCTCTAGGCACACAGGCTTCAGTAGCTGTGGCACATGGGCTCATTAGTTGTGGCTCATGGGCTCTAGAGCGCAGGCTCAGTAGTTGTGGCACACAGCCTTTGTTGCTCTGTGGCATGTGGGATCTTCCTGCACCAGGGCTCGAACCCGTGTCCCCTGCATTGGCAGGAGGATTCTTAACCACTGCACTACCAAGGAAGTCCCCATGATGACTGTTTTTGATATCATATTGTACATCTAATTGTTTTGTGTATCCCTTAACTGCGTATTGTGGATACAGATCATTTTACTACTTTTGTCTTCTAACCTCCCAACTAGCTTTGTGTGTGGAAGATTTCCTACCTTTACTGTATGTTTGACTTTACCAGTGAGCTTTTCCATTTCATAATTTTCTTGTTTCTGGTTGTGGTCTTTTCTTTTTCACCTAGAGAAGTTCCTTTAACATCTGTCATAAAGCTGGTTTGGTGGTGCTGAATTCTTTTAGCTTTTGCTTGTCTGTAAAGCTTTTGATTTCTCCATCAGATCTGAACAAGAGCCTGGCAGGGTAGAGTATTCTTGGTTGTAGGTTTTTCCCATTCTTCACTTTAACTATATCGTTCCACTCCCTTCTGGCCTGCCGAGTTTCTGCTGAAAAATCAGCTGATAGCCTTTTGGGAGTTCCCTTGTATGTTATTTGTTTCTTTTCCCTTGCTGCTTTTTAAAAAAATATTTATTTATTTATTTATTTGGTTGAACCGGGTCTTGGTTGTGGCACGTGGGCTCCTTAGTTGCGTCACGTGGGCTCCTTAGTTGTGGCATGTGAACTCTTAGTTGCAGCATGCATGTGGGATCTAGTTCCCTGATCAGGGATCGAACTCAGGCTCCCTGCATTGGGAGCACGGAGTCTTAACCACTGCACCACAAGGGAAGTCCCTCCCTTGCTGCTTTTAATATTCTCTCTTTATCTTTAATTTTCATCATTTTGATTACAATGTGTCTTGGTGTGTTCCTTTTTGGGTTAATCCTGTATAAGACTCTCTGCACTTCCTGGACTTGGGTGACTACTTCCTTTCCCAGGTTAGGGAAGTTTTCAACTATAATCTCTTCAAATATTTTCTCAGGCCCTTTTCCTTTCTCTTCTTCTTCTGGGACCCCCATAATGTGAATATTAGTGTGCCTGATGTTCTTCCAGAGGTCTCTTAACCTGTCCTCATTTCTTTTCATTCTCTTTTCTGTTTGGTGGCAGTGATTTCCACTACATTGCCTCACATGTAAATGGACTAAATGCTCCAACCAAAACACATAGACTGGCTGAATGGATACAAAAACAGGACCCATATATATGATGCCTACAAGAGACTCACTTCAAATCTAGAAACACATACAGACTGAAAGTGAGGGAATGGAAAAAGGTATTCTATGCAAATGGAAATCAAAAGAAAGCCAGAGTAGCAATACTTATATCAGAGAAAATAGACTTTAAAATAAAGACGGTCACAAGAGACAAAGAAGGACACCACATAATGATTAAGGGATCAATCCAAGAAGAAGATATAACAACTGTAAATATATATGTGCTGAACATAGGAGCACCTCAACATATAAGGCAAATGTTAACAGACATAAAAGGAGAAATCAACAGTAACACAATAATAGTGGGGGATTTTAACACCCCCACTTTCATCAATGGACAGATCATCCAGACAGAAAATCAATAAGGAAACACAGGCCTTTAATGACACATTAGATCAGATGGACTTAATTGATATCTATAGGACATTCCATCTGAAAGCAGCAGAATACACATTCTTTTCAAGTGCACATGGAACGTTCTCCAGCATAGATCACACGCTGGGCCACAAAGCAAGCCTCGGTAAATTTAAGAAAACTGAAATCATATCGAGCATCTTTTCTGGCCGCAATGCTATGAAGCTAGAAATCAACTAAAAGAAAAAAACTGCAAAAAACACAAACACGTGGAGGCTAAATAATATGCTACTAAACAACCAATGGATCACTGAAGAACTCAAAGAGGAAATCAAAAAATACCTAGAAACAAACGACAACAAAAACACGACAATCCAAAACCTATGGGACACAGCAAAAGCAGTTCTAAGAGGAGTTTATAGTGATACCAGTTTACCTCAGAAAACAAGAGAAGTCTCAAATAAACAACCTAACCTTATGTGTAAAGCACCTAGAGAAAGAAGAGCAAAGAAAACCCAAAGTTAGTAGAAGGAAAGAAATCATACAGATCAGAGCAGAAAATAAATGAAATAGAGACTAAAAAAAACAATAGAAAAGATCAATGAAACTAAAAGCTGGTTATTCTACTCAATATTCTGTAACAACCTGTATGGGTAAAGAATCTGAAAAAGAATTGATGTATGTATATGTATAACTGGATCACTTTGCTGTGTACCTGAAACTAACACAACATTGCAAATAAACTATACTCCAATAAAATTTTTAAAAAAACCTAAAAACTGGTTAAACAAACATGGTTACCAAAGGCGATAGCAAGGGGGGGGGGATAAATTAGGAGTTTGGGATTAACAGATACACACTACTTTATATAAAATAGATAAACAACAAGGTCCTACTCTACAGCCCAGGGAACTATGTTCAATGACTTGTAATAACCAATAATGGAAAAGAATCTGGAAAAGAATATATGTGTATATATATATATATATATATATATATATATATATATATATATATATATGAATAGCTGAATCACTTTGCTGTACACCTGAAGCTAACACAACATTGTAAATTAACCATACTTCAACAAAAAAGGGTTAGTTTAGACTTCCCTCGTGGCACAGTGGTTAAGAATCCTCCTGCCAATGCAGGGGACATGGGTTCGATCCCTGGTCCAGGAAGACCCCACATGCCACAGAGCAACTAAGCCCGTGCGCCACAACTACTGAGCCTGCGCTCTAGAGCCCACGAGCCACAACTACTGAAGCCCACGTGCCACAACTACTGAAGCCTGCACACCTAGAGCCCGTGCTCCGCAACAAGAGAAGCCACCGCAATGAGAAGCCCGTGCACCGCAACCAAGAGTAGCGCCCGCTCGCCGCACCTAGAGAAAGCCCGCGTGCAGCAACGAAGACCGAACAGAACCATAAATAAATAAATAAATAAATTTATCTAAAAAAAGGTTTAATTTAAAAAAGAATGCGACATAGTTATTAAAAATCGCTCAATGGGATTATAAAAGCTACCCTGTACATTTATTTAGGTGTTATTAATTTAAATATGTTTTGATAAAATGGAATGAAGTACTGATCCATGCTATATTTTGGATGAATCTCCAAAACACGGTGCTCCATGAAAGAAGCCAAACACGAAAGGCTACATATTGCATGATTCCAGTTATATGAAATGTCCAGAACGGGCAAATCCATAGAGACGGAAAGCAGGTTGGGGGGTTGCCAAGGGCTGGGGGGAGCAGGGAATGGCGAGTGACTGCTAACGGGAGCAGGGATGATGAAAGTGTTCTGGAATTAGACAGCAGTGATAGTTGTACAACATTGTGAAGGTACTAAATGCCACTGAATTGTACATTTTAAGATGGTTAATTTTATGTTATATGAATTTCACTTCAATAAAAACAGTTAAAATATGTTTTGGCAATTGTATAACTTCTTAGGATAAGTTTTTAAATGCTCCTATTTTTATGCAAGAGCTAACACAAGCCCTCTCAGCACAATGACTTTTATACCTACTGCAAGATCATATTCCAAGGTTTAAAATCCCCTTGTTTATTAATAGCTTCAGGGACACACAAAATGGACAGATTGTCAGGCCCAAGGTGGCTGGAAACACATGGCCCCGCAGGACAGTATCATGGTGGGCAGCCTGGCTACTGCATCCACACTAAGGCTTATCAAGTGGTGACAACACAGGCACCGATACTTGGGAAGGGGCAGTGGTGCTGTCACTTACCCACATGCTCCCCATCAGAGACCTCAGTGCCAACTTTTAACAGCATCTTCCTGTCTCCTGGGTTTTCTCTCAGATGTGGGGAGTGGCAGCACTTCTCACCGGATGGGCGGACTGTTTCCACAGATGGCCACTGCAGTGGCTCCCATTCTGCACGTCCTTCTGCAATATGCCTGGGCCACTCCTCCTCCCAACAAGAGGTGGAGTCTATTTCCCCTTCTCTTGACCACGTCTGGCCCTGCAACTTGCTTTGACTAATCCACTGTGGCAGAAGTGACACTGGGTGACTTCCAGGCCTAAGCAGAGGAGGCTTTACAGTTTCTGTACTTGCCCTCTTGGAATCCAGTCCCATGGAAAAAAAGTTTGGGCTGTTTTGCTTGAGAGGCCCTGCAGGGAGAAAGATCCTGGAGGATGAGATGCCATGTGGAAGAGAATAATAGAACCTAGCTAACAGCCAGCACCAACTGCCAGACACGGGACTGAGGCCGTCTAGAATGTTCCGGCCTCCTCAGCTATGCGCCCAGTTGAATGAAGTCACAAGAGGGACCCCAACCAATACCATGTGGAGCAAAGGCCCCCGCCCCCCAGAGCTTAGCCAACACATCAACTCATAAGAAATAACAAATCACTGTGCTTTTAGGGTGGCTTGGTAAGCAGCACTAGATAGCAGATACACCTGAGATCCAGACCAAATCGTAGAATGTATGTAAACTCCTGAGAACAGCCTGAATCTACCTGAAGAACCCACATCAACCTGTAGAGGACGAAAGCTCAAGATTCCTAGGATCAGCCCTGACCAGAAGTAGGTGACTTCCTGGAGTGGGCTGCTGGCCAAAGACCAGTGAGCAAGATGTAATTACCAGAAACGTTCAGGGAACAAGTGAAATTGATGAGGGAGAGCCAGCTATCATGATCTGTCCTGGCATTTTGGGGGCATTGTCCTTAGAGTCCCATTTTCTAATAGTCACACAATGAAACCTTTACTTCAGGGGCTTCCCTCGTGGTGCAGTGGTTAAGAATCTGCCTGTCAATGCAGGGGACACGGGTTCAATCCCTGGTCTGGGAAGATCCCACATGCCATGGAGCAGCTGGGCCCGTGCACCACAACTACTGAAGCCCACGTGCCACAACTACTGAAGCCTGTGCGCCTAGAGCCCGTGCTCCGCAACAAGAGAAGCCACTGCAATGAGAAGCCCGCGCACCACAACAAACAGTAGCCCACGCTCGTTGCAACTAGAGAAAGCCCGCGCGCAGCAACAAAAGCCCAATGCAACCAAAAGTAAATAAATTAATTTAAAAAAAGAAACCTTTTCTTCTTGCTCTTTCTCTAGCTCTCCATTTAACAGGTTACACCTGTGCAGACTGTACTACACAGCCCACTGACACCAGGATCACGTTAGATTTTCCTGATGCCACCATACAAATGGGAAGCGCTGCAATGCAGAAAATGCTCCAGAAAACCTGAAGACGATGAGTACAGAGTGAGATGCAGATCCACTGTATCACAAATGGATTCGAAAGCCCACAACTGTCTTTTGATAGAGGAATTTGGGTTGACAGTACATTAACCTTGACTTTTATTCATTCACATTTGTCTTAGCCTTCTGCCCCTGGACCCCGCCCCCTCCCGTGCCTTCCCAAGTCATGTCCTTCTCACATGCAAAATACATTCATTCCATCCCAACAGCCCTCAAAGTCTTAAGCAGTCCCAGCATTGACTCAAAAGTCTAGAGTCCAAAGTCTCATCTAAATATCATCTAAATCAGATATGGGTCAGACTTGATGTCCAATCCATCCTGAAGCAAAGTTCTCTCCAGCTGTAAACCTGTAAATCAAACAAGTTCTGTGCTTCCAAAATACAACAGCAGGACAGGCAGAGGGTGAACGCTCCCATTTCAAAAGGGAGAAATCAGAAAGAAAGTCCCAAGCAAGTGCAAAACATCAAGCACAAAGGCTTGAGTATCAGCTTCTTTAACCCGATGCTCTGCCCACCAGACCCAGTGGAACAGGAGTCCTGCCTTCCAGACAACTGGGGCGTCCCTGTCCCCAGGGCTTTGCTGGGCGCAGCCCACGCAGCAGCTCTCACGGACTGGAGTTGGGCGCCCGCAGCCCTCCCGGGCTCCAGTCACATGCCCGTGGTTCGAGCAGTCTTGGGCTCCGGGGGGCAGTGCCAGCCCCATGTCTCCACCGGGTGTTGCCCAAGCCGAGGCTCTCTGCCTGGGTCTCACGCTTGCAGCACCAGGTGCCCTCCATCCTTCAAAACCCAGGTGGAGGGAGCCACGCCCCCAGAGCTGTGGGAGGCGCTGTCCCACAGTTTTGGGTGGGGGTCTTCTGGCCTGATGAAACCCAGGCAATACCCCCCCTTGAAAAAGAGGAGGCAGCGCCGACAATCTCTGAATAGCCTCCCTTCACTCCGTTCGGTGCCAGTGGGCAGTTTTCCCGCTGAGGTGGTTGAGCGCTAGTCTCCTCAGCAAAGGCTCGCTCGGCCACACCCTTACTGTTCTCTTCCCAACACGCCTGCTCATTTTTTGCAAGACGGAACGGCTGAGAATTTTCCAAAATTTTAAGTTCTGCTTCCCTTCTGATTAATCGTTCCATCTTTAAGTCATTTCTCCGTTCTTGAATTTTACTGTGAGCATTCAAGAGACGCCAAGCCACACCTTCACCACTTTACTTGGGTATTTCCTCACCCAAATAGCCAATTTCACTGCTCACAGATTCTACCTTCTACAAAACACTAGAAGAACATGAACACAATTCAGACAAGTTCTTTGCCATTTTATAACAAAGATGGCCTTTCTTCCTCATTTCCACCCACAACCTCGTCAGAATGGCCTTTACCGTCCACACTTCTGCCAACATTCCACTCACGACCACTTAGGCTTTCTCTGAGAAGGCTGAGGCTCTCCTCTTTACCTTCTGGTCCACATCGGACTCGCTTCTACACTCTTTCAGCCTCTACTCATGGCGGGGTTCCAAAGCTGCTTCCACATTTTTCCATACTCGTTACAGCAGCACTCCCGCTATTCGGTACCAAGTTCCTGTCTTAGTCAGTTCGGGCCACTGTGACAAAATAGCAGAGACTGGAGTAGCTTGTAAACCACAAACAGTGGTTTCGCACAGTGCTGGGAGCTGGAAGCTGGAGATGAGAGCGTGAGCATGGTCAGACGGGGGCCCTCTTCGGGGTCTCAGACTTCTCGTCATATCCTCACATGGCAGAAGCGCAGGGAGTCTCTCTCGGGCCTCTTTTTTTTATTTTTAATTTTTTATTAATTAATTATTATTATTATTATTTTGGCTGTGTTGGGTCTTCGTTTCTGTGCGAGGGCTTTCTCTAGTTGTGGCAAGCGGGGGCCACTCTTCATCGCGGTGCGCGGGCCTTTCACTATCGCGGCCCCTCCCGTTGCGGGGCACAGGCTCCAGACGCGCAGGCTCAGTAGTTGTGGCTCACGGGCCCAGTTGCTCCGTGGCATGTGGGATCTTCCCAGACCAGGGCTCGAACCCGTGTCCCCTGCACCGGCAGGCAGACCCTCAACCACTGAGCCACCAGGGAAGCCCTCTCAGGCCTCTTTTACAAGGGCACAACCTCATTCACAAGGGTTCTGCCCTTATGATTTTATCACTGTTCAGAGGCCTCACCTCCTAATACCAGCACATTGGCCATTTGGATTTCAATATATAAATTTGGGGAGGACACAAATATTCAGGTCATAGCAAGATCATAATACATTGATAAGTAGCCTCAGGTGAAGTTTATAACAAGTCAATGGAGACCTTGGCCGAAGGCAGCTGGCTCATCCCTAAGCCCTGTGCAGCCACACTGGGCTTCAGAGCAAAGCAGTCATTTGCATCGGTCCGTCCGCGTGGGGCTTGTGGGTAAATTGAATTTCTAATCACAACCTCACCAGAAATGTCACTTATAAAGGTAAAGCGCATCTTATCGGATTCAGACACCCAGCCTTAGAGAAGAAAGCACGAATCGACCTTGCAGAAAATGGCCTGGGGAGTCCCCTAACGACGTGGAAGGTCACAGCCTTACAGAGAAGCAAGCAGGTCACTCCCCTAGGGAAAGAGGGGCGCCCTGCAATTGGACCCGGTGGGGACGAGCCTCTGTCCTTGGCTCCCTGAATCAAGACAGTAAAAAAACCTTTCTAGAACAATGGAAACAAAGCAGCATATCTCTTGTTGAACTGTGTATAAAAGGCAGGACAGACAAGAGGAACACACACAGGAACAGATAATGTGAATACACACGATAAAAACACGGAGCCCTGAGCTACAGCAAATACTGCTGTTAAAAAACGGATTCTCCCTAGGCTTCTGTTTGGAATTTCTTCCCTAACCATGGTGGACAATTAAAGGGAGTCATATTGTATATGCACATCTTGTTGATAATTTAATTGCATATATATTGGGTAAGCTTTTGTCTGATTTTCACTGTTTGTGATAGTGAAAATTAAAAAAAAATAATTAACTGGACCATAAACTGAATTAATGATCTTAATACAAGACTTTCCCGGTGGCACAGTGGTTATGAATCCAACTGCCAATGCAGGGCACACGGGTTCGAGCCCTGGTTCGGGAAGATCCCACAGGCCGCGGAGCAACTAAGCCCGTGCGCCACAACTACTGAGCCTGCGCACCTAGAGCCCGTGCTGTGCAACAAGAGAAGCCACCGCAATGAGAAGCCCGCGCACCGCAACATCGAGTAGCCCCCACTCCCCACAACTAGAGAAGGCCCATGCGCAGCGACGAAGACCCAACGCAGCCAAAAATAAAATTTAAAAAAAATTTAAATGATCTTAATACAAAAATGACAATGAAGACAGTGTTAATGTACTAATGCCACTGAATTGTACACTTAGAAATGGTGACGATGGTTAATTTTGTTATGTGTGTTTTACCACAATTTAAAACCTGGTTTTTTAAAAAAGGATAATGAAGAGATTTCTGGGTTCAGGTAGGAGTAGGGAGCAGCAAAAAATCCGAACTCCCCCACTTCTAAAAGCACAGAAACATAAAAACGCATGAAACTCCCTCCACCCCAAATTCACGTGTTTCGGGGAACCAGAAAGCACAGACAACAGGCAACCGGAAGAATCTGTACGACCAGAAGCCACTAGGGTGTGGCGGGGCAGCAGGGCGGCAGGAAGGGTCCCAGGCGTCCCTAGGACGCACCGGCTGGGATCCAGCCCCTCGGGACACGGCCCACTGCCGCGCGGGGACAGCGGTGGGCAGATCTGAGGGGGCTCAGGACCGAGGCGGTGCGGGTGGAGGGATGGAAGAGGCTCAGAGAGCGGAAGCGGCCCCGGCGGCCGCGCGGCGAGGTCTAGCCGGGCGAGCGGCACGGCGCCGCCAGGAGAGGGCGCCCGAGAGCCGGCGCGCGGGCCCAGCGGAGGCCCTTCCCTCCCCCGCCCGCTCAGGGTCCCCGCGCCGAGAGTTGGCGGTTAGGAAAACCCGAGGCGTTTCACTCGCAGCGAAACATCTTGCGCGCCAGCATGGACTCAGAGGCTTGCACACACTCCACTGCTGTCAGAAATTCTGTTCGATGCTCAATGTGTCGCGAGTTTGGCCGGGGGCAGCCCCTCAAGCTGGCTCCCGTGTCCTCTCGCCGGTCCCCTCCGAGCGGAGCCTACCCGGGCTCAGCGCCCCATCGCCGCACGTGCTGCAGTGTGGGTCCCCCTCCCACGGGAGGTTCCTACAGACCACATGGTGCCTCAGGTGTGCAGGGGCGGCTCCCAGAAACCCCAGGAGCTTAAGAAGTGACTGGCCCTGGCCCAGTGCAGCTTCAAGCTCAAAGCCAAATGCGTGGTTGGCCTGTTTGGAGTGGACACCAATACTTGCGAAGGGGCAACACCGCTGTCATAGACCCACACGTTCGCCTATCACAGACTTCAGTGCCAACCGTATAACAACTTCTTCGTGTTTTTTTTAGTCGCAGGGACCGATGGGGTACACTGTTGCCAAAGGTGACTTTTGCCATTTTAATTTTGTCCTGCAGGAGCATACATTCACCATGGATGTGATGTCACTGACAGTGTCATGGGAAATATAAATATATTTTTTAATTGTATTTGCATCACGCACTTAATCATTTCTAGATGTACAGTTCGGTAGTGTTACACTTTGTGCAGCCAGGCTCCAGAAAGTTTTCATCAGGCAAAACTGAAACTCGGTCTCCATGAAACATTAACTCTACATCTCCCTTACCCCAGCCCCTGGCCCCTACCCCCCTACTTTCTCTGTCCTTTTGTAACTGGCTTTGGAGAATATCTCTCTTTGAAGGCTCTTTCCATTCCAAAATAGATAGTTTAATTACAGTCGAAATTCTGTACAGTTTAAGGCTTGGCTCTGAACTGGATTATAACTATGGATCAGATTGGAAATAAAACACATTTTTCCAAGTAAAAAGAAGAAAAATAAAATTTAAAACACAAGGAAGAAGAAACAAAGAAAGAAAAAGCAACAAAAGCCCAACAGGTTTTTCTAGAGTAACATTTCATAATATTGTAAACGAACAAAACTGTGTTTCTTCCCAATGGTGATCATATGGCCACCACAGCAAGCAGAATTGGGGGGCAGAGACATGACAACTTTTAATCCATTCAAATTTCGGATATTTGCACCAGAAGTTTTAAGCTATCACTTGTTAATTCTGATGTTGGGGCAGGAATAAAGACTACTGGGGATGAGCTGCAAAGGTGTGGGAATTGCTGATGAAGATGATACAAAAAAGTCATAGCCCAGCCGAAAATCATCTGAAGCCTTGTGGGGAGGAGAAACAGAACAGAGGCAGTCCTTGAGGGCAGCTTTGAAGCTAGGGCTTCAATGTCCTCATAGATACAGAGCCCTTCAGATTTTCTGTTTCTTCTGGGCTCATTTGGTTACTTTGTGTTTCTCTAGGAGCTTATCCATTTCATCCAAATTTTCACATTGATTTGAATCAAGTGATCAGCAAGTCCCCTTTGGAATAACTTGGGTTGAGGTGCCGGCTCCTTCTCATTCCTCACACTGGACATTTATGCTTGGATTCCTGACACTCACACCTTCCCTCCACCAGCCACACCCCCATTGCCCTGACTTCTGGGCTGCAGACAACTCCATCCCTCTAGTTGCTCAGTTCCCAAGCTATCCCCCAATCCACACTGTCGCCAGGCCTGGGGCCCCTCCCTGCTGGGAGCCTTTCTGCTCTTTCACCTGGATGGATGCCCAGAGGGCCTGCCACCCGATACCGCTGCTTCCTCCGGGGCCCCCACCACTCTGAGAACAGCAGCCAGAGGGAGTTCGTTAGCATCTAAATCACAGCGTGCCACTTTTCCCTCAAAATCATCAAATGCTCTCCATTTCATTCACAGTGAAAGGTAATGCTGAAAGCGGGCTCCTGGACACACCGTCTCTGGCCCTCATCCCCTCTCTGACCTTCCCTTTCCTAGTCTCCACTGGCTCACTCTGCTTCAGCTCCCCTGGTCTCCTTACTGTTCCTCTAACACGCCAGGCACGCTCCTGCCCCAGGGCCTTTGCACTACTTTCTGGGCCCTCTCCTGGGATGCCCCCCTCAGTTCTCCACATGGCTCCCTCCCTCCTTTGAGTCTTTGCTCACATGTCCCTTTCTCGGAGAGGCCCACCAGGCTGCCCTATGAAAATGGGCCTCCATTCCCTCCCCGACCTCCACAACCTGTTCTCTTTCTCCCATTCTCCATCCTACTTATCACAGCTAATTTATTATGTCTAGTGTTGATGTTGTAGTCTCCCTGCCCCCAACTAGAATGGCAGCTGCAAGAAGGCAGGGATCTCCATCTGTTTGTTCACCTGGAGCCTAGAACACGGCCTGGCCACAATAGGTGCTGGCTGGGTCGCTGTGGAATGAATCGCTAGAACTTTTCAAGGATGACCTCATTCAAGCTTCACAGCAAGTAAATGTTATCCCCATCTTCCCGATGAGGACACACACCCCAGAGATGGTGGCTGACTTGCTCAAGGTCACAGAGGGCGGCAGGGGCAGTACTTCGGGAGGCCCACAGCAGATGGACGGGGTGAAAGTGTGGGCCTGAGGTGAGTGTCTGCAGGCTAGACTGAGGAGGACCTCTCGGCCAGTTTGGGGGATCAGCCACCTGGACAGGTGAGGAAAATCTGATGCTTGTCGGTTCTGAGGTGAGCGATTGGGGACTTGGTGGGACCACCACAGAAACGGGGAAACAGCCCGCCCCTTGTCTTTGGACTTCATATCTGCGGTGCCTGTTTACAGATCTCTGAGGAGCTTAAGCTGGGAGAACTTTTCCAACAGAAACCAAAAGGGAAATGGAGTCATATTTGACCACATAAAAATGAAAATTCAATGTATATAAATCTTTTCCAAACACCAAGTCAAAGGCAATGGATGATCCTTGAAAATACTGTGCTAAGTGAGATAAGCCAGACACAAAGGACAGATACTGTATGACTCCACTTGTACGAGCCGCTTAGAGTCGTCAGATTCCTAGAGACGGAAAGTAGGATGGGGGGGCACGGGCTGGGGGAGGGGTGGGGGGGCACGGGCTGGGGGAGGGGCAGGAAGGGCACGGGCTGGGGGAGGGGTAGGGGAGCCATGGGCTGGGGGAGGGTTAGGGGGCGCGGGCTGGGGGAAGGGTAGGGGGGGCACGGGCTGGGGGAGGGCACGGGCTGGGGGAGGTGGAGGGGGGCTAGTGTCTAACGGGGACAGAGTTTCCCTTGGGGAAGATGGACAGTTCTAGAGATGGATGGTGGGGATGGCTGCACACCAACCTGAGTGTACTTAATGCCGCCCAACTGGGCGCTGAAAAATGGTTAACGTGGTAAACGATGTTATGTATATTTTGTCACATTAAAAAAAAAGGTCAAAGGCAAATGGCCAAAAGATTCCTTGCCCTGCAGCTGTAGCAGCCACCGGCTATTAAAGACAAAGCCCCTGGTCTACTGGCCAGAGCCAAGAGCTGAATCAAGGTGACAGTCAGCTCCCAGGGCTCCTAATCAGCACCCCCATGTCGAGTCACTTCGGAGTAGTTGGATTAGAGACAAGGCTGACATCTCATCTTCCAGCCTGGCCAGGGGGCCCCAGCTGGGGCGAGGGCGGGTGACCCAGGGCCGAGTGGAGGGCTTGGCCTTTGCCCAGGGGGCCGTCTCCTGAAGCACGCTAGCCTCCGGGCTTGGCCCTTTCTCCCTCCTCCCCCCTCCTATTTCTCCTCCCACTCCTCACTCACATTTTGGCCCCACCCACTTTTCTTCATCTCCGTCTCGAGAGCCCCTCCCTTTTTCTCCACGCTTTGCCAGAGTGCGGGACACCGGTGAGCTTTCGCTGGGCCTCGCTCGGGAAGCACACGTGTGCACCCAGGTGCCAGGGGACTTTCCAGGGCAGTAATCTGCTTTCGGCTAAAAGTGGACTTGATCTTCTGTTAGCCCTAATCATCAATTAGCACCCCACTCTGCAGATGGCCCAGGGTAGGGTCCAGGACTCACTGCCATCGCCACCTCCTCCCACCTTTGCCCCGTCCCCTCGTTCCCCAGGGTCTTGGGGCAGCCCTGCTGCTGAGCTCAGTCATTGGTGCCATGCTGGACAGGGGCAGGCTGGGCAAGCAGTGGGCCAGCTCCGGCTGGAGGCTTCACGAAGGGCTTCGAAAGGGCCCGCGGCAGCCCCGTGGGGTGGGGGGTGGCAGGGGCAGGCAGGATGGGTCCTCTCCCTTTAGACAGAAGGTGAACCTGGCCTGAGAGGGAGGGGTCACCCCACCCAAGGCCACCTGGCCAGTCCATGGCAGTGCTGGGAAGAGGCAGGCCTGCAGCCAATGCTCAGAAGGGACCAGGTTGAGAAGGTGATCTCAGAGGGGGCCCACCTCCGGCTCTCACATTCTCAGATGCGCTGATTCTTTGACTCTGGTTCGGGGGGGACAGGCAGAGCTCCCGGGGATCCAGGAAGAGGGAAAAGAATGGCCTTGGAAGTCAGAAGAACCTGGGGTTGAGTTCTAGGCATCTGACCTTGTGACATCAAGTGCCGTCAAACATGCTATGTTCGCATTGTGAGCCCCTCAAAGACCCCTTTCAGTTCTTTTGGTTACGTACCCAGAAGGAGAATTGCTGAATCACGTGGTAATTCTATTTTTCAATCTTTGGAATTGCCAAACTGTTTTCCACAGTGGCTGCACCATCACCATCTAATTTTAGAATAGTTTCATCACCACCAAAGGCATCCCCGTCCCCGCTAGCAGTCACTCTCCATCACCCCCCACCCCAGCCCCTGGCACCACCAATCTGCTTTCTGTCTCTATGGATTTATCTATTCCGGACGCTTC
This sequence comes from Eschrichtius robustus, assembly GCF_028021215.1. Lineage (NCBI taxonomy): Eukaryota > Metazoa > Chordata > Mammalia > Artiodactyla > Eschrichtiidae > Eschrichtius > Eschrichtius robustus. Next base: position 134,778,347 of record NC_090845.1, read on the forward strand.
ATGTAAACGGAATCATACAGTATGAGGTCTTTCGTGTCTGGCTCCTCGCACTTAGCATCACGTTTTCAAGATTCACTCATGTTGGAACATGTGTCAGAATTTCATTCCTTGTGATGGCTGAATAATATTCCATTGCATGGATTGACGACATTTTGTTTATCTATTCAGCTGTCGACTCACTTTTGGACTGTTTCTACCTTTTGACCTCTTGTGAATAATGCTGCTCTGAGCATTCCTATTCGCCTTCTTGTGTGGAAACACGCAAGGCTGCAGAATTGGGCAATTAGCAGGTAAGCGGTACCAGCAGCCAGACTGCAGTGGGTCAAAAGGGACAGTGAAGGCAGCCTGCCTGGAACACTCTGTTGAGAGCTTTGCTTTTGAAGGCAAGTCTAGAGGGAGGCTGTAGTCACGGGCAGGCCAAGGAAAGGTTGTCAACTCAGGGGAGGGAGAGTTGAGGTGGGGTCTGAGGGCCTCTGGGCACCCTCAGCTGCTTCGGGAGGGCTGCTGGGAGGGCCTGGCCGAGCTCCCTGGTGACGGAATGAGCTGCAGCTCACAGGGAGCAAGGTGGTGGAGTGAAGGGGAAGCAAGATGCACGGCAGAGTCTCTCCCACCCCCGGCCTGTCCACCCCTTCCCAGGGAAGGAGCCCCACTGGCACAACTTGCATCCATCTGGGCCCCCGAGATGGTCTGACCCACAGGGAGGCTCCAGCTCCAGGCCTCAGCCCCACGAGGTCACTTGGGGAGCAGCCACTGGGAAAGGTGGGTCTGGGCTTCGGGCTGAAAAGCCTGACACTTGTGCCTGCCTGGCCTAGGAGCAGACACTGGACGGTAGAAGGGAAGAGAGGACAGGGAAACAGCAGCGAGGGCCCACGACAGCCTCCACAGCCACCCTGGCTCTGAGTCTGGCTCCCAGCAAATCCCTCTGAGCCGCCCTCGTGGGCTCGCCTTAGGAGCCAGGAGGCCCAGGGGTGGGGAAGTAGGAGGTCTAAGTCCCAGGCCCAATTAAGAGATCAGATGGTGAAGGTTTGGGAGCTTTTAAGGTGAGGAGGCCTGGGCTGAGCCCGCAGGCTGGTATAAAGCACCGTGACCGCCGGGCAGCGCCAGGGCTGGCAGGCATCGGGGCCCAGCAGTGGGGCCCTCAAAGGTTTGCAGGCGGGCAGGCACAGGCCAGCTTTGAGGACAGCACCCAGGGGAGTGTCTTCACCTACACCAGCAGCAGCTCCACCAGAGGTGAGCGAGTAGGTGCCAAGGCTGGGTCACGCTGGCTGGAACAGCCCTCCTGGGACACAGGCCCGAGTGGCCTTCTTTCTTAGCCTTTATGATAACATGAATGGGGGGGTCCTCTCTGAATATAAAAGGACACCGTAATATCGAATGCGCAGTTTCAAACCACATGGGCTTCCCAGACCCTTTGAGAATTCCTGCCCCAGGAAAGTTCAGGAACTCTTCCCGTGTGGCCCCAGACTGCCAGTGAGCGCTTACTACACTCATCCCTGAGCTTCCAGCGAGGGAACTGGGCCTGACTCATCTTTGCATCTCCCAAAGCCAAATGGAGACCACCAGCAGGAGTGGGAGGCTGGGTTGGCCCGGAGGAGGGTGAGTGACTTCGAGAGCCTAAGGGTAGAAGAGACCATGGTGGCCATCTTGTCCAAGTTCATGCGCAGAGCCCATGGCCTCTGGCGGTACATGCTAGGGAAGAGGCTAGCTCGGCTCCCGGGGCAGCTGTTCCGCTCCAAGCTGCCCCAGTAGAGAGGGCTTTGGCCCAAAAGAAAGCCGAAAACTCCATCGAGGTAGCCCGAGTTCTGCCCTGGGCATGCCAGTCCATCAGAGACCTGAGGAGTGTAATGACCCTCAGCCCGTGGCCCCCCTTCCCCGGGTCCCTTCTTCAAACCAAAGACCTTCAGTTCCTTTAAGAATGTCTCACTTGCTGCAGTTTCCAGAAGCCACACCAGCTCCTTGACAGCCAGAGCAGGACCAGCAACAGGGTTCCCAAGCCGAATCGGTTGAGAACCGTGAAGTTCACCTTGACCTGACTGTTTGCACCCCAAAACGTCCTCGATATAGACACAACAATGCTCTCCCTGGAGGCCCCTGGGGCTTCATCGATGCACAAGATTCCTTATTGTAAAATTTTTTCAAAAGCTCAAGTGTCTACCAAAGTAGAGGGGAGAGTATAATGGCCCCCGGGTATCCATCACTTGTCTTATTTCATCTCTAACCCCTCCACTAACCACTCCTGCCGATTTCTGGAAGCAGATCCAAGACATCACATCATTTCCTCTGTAAATCTTCGGTAGGTACCTGTAAGAGGAAAGGACTCTTTAAAAACATAACCACAAGGTCATACTTTTAGAGGTTCCCCCTCAACCTCCTTGCAATTTATTTGTTGAAGAAAGTGAGTCTGTTGTCCCCAGACTCACCCACTTCAGACTTGGCTGACGGCTCCCCACACCCTTCTGCTGCGCCTGTTTCCGTCAACTAGCTGTCGAGCTGAAGGTCTGCCGGGCAGCCAGGCGGATGTGTCAGGTGTTTGGGCAAGCCCGCTCCATTAGGAGGGTGTCCCTTTTTCCAGTGTTGGCAGCTGCTGACACTCAATGCCAGGACCCATTAAACTACTGGGGACTTCGAAATGGTGACATTGGGATTCTTCTGACCCTGTCTTCACTTATTAGCTTAACTACTTTGATAAAGAGAAACAGGCTCTCACGTGCTATTGGGTTCCCCAGGGACACAGTGTGCGTGGGAAAGGCAGAAGAGATGCTTGAGTCTCCTTCTATTTCGCCCAGTTCCAAATAGTGACTTGGTTCCCCAGTGGAGCCAGTTGGGTTTGACCTCTGCGTCTCCTTTCTCTCCCACTAAGAATCGTGTTCTTAAGGGCTGTGGGTAGAGTTGGAATTAGAATATCATCTCATTACTCATTTGCTTTATCTCAAACACACTCAAAATGGTCTCAGAATCATGATGCCAACACTATCGCCAACAACATGATTACCCAAAGCTTAACCTTTGCACAGGTCTTTTCATCCTTTGGGAACGTGCCACTAGGCTCGAATAGGCAAACTAGCGTCTTCTTGAGTCGCTCCGAGTAGCCCCTCTCCATGTGACCATGCCACCGAGTGCATATGCGGTCAGGTCCATTTGTTTTATTTTTGATTTTTCAGGGATTGCTTTTTAAATTTTAATGTTGTTTTATAATTATGGAATAAAATATTTACAAGGCTCCAAATTAAAATCTAGAAAACAAGGTATACTGGAAGAAATCTTGCTTCCTGCCAGCCCCCGTACCCAATTCCCTCCCGCCCTGTATTGCTCAGGAGACCCTTACCTGGGAGTTGACTGTGATACCCTTCTCGTGCTCATTTCTTCACAAAATTAGACCTGAAACTTTCAGGAGAAGGGGGCTGGCCGGTGCACCTGCTCTTGTTGCGCTGCCGGAGGCCCCCTCTTTTTGCTTCCCACGTTTGGAATGCTCCTGTCCCTTCCGTGCCACACACGGCCCTTGTCCCTGCCTGATTCAGACTCCATGGGTTGTCCAGGAAGGACAGTCGGGCTGCCTTGTTTTGAAACCGTCCCAGCCCCTCTCGCTTGCCTGCGAGCCAGAGCATTCCACACACCTCCTAGTTCCAGCTGCTTTTCTCACACTAACCCATTGGACTTTCTGGGTCAGATCTGCTGGCAATTTGGGGGGTTGCTGTTCTCGGGCCCATCAGCAACCCCAGGGCTTCCCCTCTGCTCCCTTTTGCACAGAAACTGGCACTACACAGGTGTTAAGTTGTCAGAGGCCTGTTCCTTGGGAACCTGTGGTATCTAGCGTGGCTGCAGATACTGTCGGCAGGTTTCTGGGAGCTCCCTGTGGTAGGGGCGAATGAGGCCCAGGCGCAGAAGGGTTCAGGGGAGGGGAGCAAGCCGGCCAACCACACTCCAGGAGGCCGACCTGGCATATGGCAGGGCGCAGATCAGACGGGGGAGCGACACCCGGCAGCGATGATGAGGAGTTCCGCTTTGTTAAGTTCAAGGATGCCCGTGCAGGCATCTAGCAGGCCATGGCCTCGAGCTCGAGAGACGGAACGGAGGGAAGGTTGTCTGCAGGTGTGCAAAGCTAGAGGGAAAGACCAGTCGCAAAGGTGAGTGCGGCGGGAGGAAGGCAGGGGGGCTGAGGGGAGATTCTGATGGGGTGGGGAGGGCGGCAGAGATGTAGCTGTCCAGGTGGTGGAGCTGCTGCCCAGCTCCTCTCCTCACTGTGTGTCTCCTGCCTCCAGACCCCTTCGACGGCCCCGATCACCACATCGCCCCCGATGGGTGTATCAGCTCACCAGCGTCTGGATGGTCTTTGTGGTCGTCGCCTCCATCCTCACCAATGGGCTCGTGCTGGCAGCCACCATGAAGTTCAAGAAGCTGCGCCACCCTCTGAACTGGATCCTGGTGAACTTGGCCATCGCTGACCTGGCGGAGACGATCATTGCCGGCACCATCAGCATTGTGAACCAGATGTACGGCTACTTTGTGCTGGGCCACCCCTTGTGCATCGTGGAGGGCTACACTGTCTCCTTGTGTGGTAAGCCAGCCGGGGCCTGGGCACAGGCCTGGGCACAGCCTCCCGTGCGTAAAGGAAACACTCATGCGGCAAAATCTGCAGGTGTGCCTCTGGGGCGTGATCGAGGCACATCTCTGAACGGGGACAGACAGATCCACATAACCTCAGAACAGTGTGGGAGGGGAGGGCTCCGAGATATTGAAACTAGATCCTACCAGCCCCATTGCTAATATCTCCGTGGGCTGTGACCCTGTTCACGTCAACTTGGGCCAGAAGTACCTGCGCTCCCGGCTCCGTGCTGTAAGGCCTCTAGGATGCTGCACACGGGGTCCGAGCCCTGAGGGGCTCCCACCCCAGATAGTGAGCACGTGGTGTCATCAGTACTCTCAGAGGAGCGTGAGTTGGAGGAGGAGGCGATGAGGGAGCCGAATGTTGAGTCAGCGGGAAGGGGCACAGACAGCTGGGCTGGTTGGGTGGCCAGAGCAGGACGGCACGCTGAGGAGTGGGGAGGAGGGGACCCCATGGGGAGACCGGGAGGAGGCTGGCTGACAGCGGGGAGGCTGAATGAGGGAGCGAGGGCTGAGGCAGGTAGAGCAGGGTGTGGGTCTGCACTGGGTGCCAGGCAAGGTCAGGGTGGCGGGGTTTCCTTGCCAAGGGCCCATGAAGAACAGGCACACAGGCAGGCCTGACAAGGCCAAGGACGCCTCAGAGGCCCTTGCACCACGTCCCCAGGACAGAACCAAGGGCTGTGGGGTTGCAGCTTGGCGTCCACCTGAGATGACAGGGAGCCCAAGGGCCACAGCACTCACCACGTGCAGCCTGTCTCCAGGCCCCCGGCCATCAAAGCAGCGAAGGCTTGCAGCTGCCTTCCCATTTTTCAAGTTTCCCAGGGCCACCTGGTCACAATGCCTGGGTCCTTAGCTCCCACATCTAACTTGGGTTTGTCTTGTTGCCGCCTGAAGTGATCTCCAATTCAGATTCTGAGGAGAGAATGACAGAAAGACACTAGGATTAGAGGGACATGGGAGCGGGGACCTGGTCAATGACTTGAATTACTAGTGGTGTCAGCTCCACCAAGTTACTTTACCAGCGAAGTTAGGCAGAGAAAGTCCATCCCAAGTTCAAACACTCCATGCACCTCGGTAGCTGGTGCCCGGCCCCCCTGGGCGGCTCCTCACTTACGTCCGTCTTGCCTTTGCAACTGCTCGAGGTCTGTTCTCGGGTCACCAGTCCTGGGGCCACAGACATCCTCAGCCCTCTGGGGAAGCCCGTGGACCCCTTCTTAGAAGAACGTTGGCAGACGTGCACAATGAGATCCATAGGATTACAAAGGAAGCCAATGATACTGAAATATAGTTATCAAAGTATTAAACACTAATTAGCGACATAATCCCTCATTAAAAGTATTAGTATTAACAGTATTTTTAGAAGTATTCGTGACGCTATTCTTTATTAAGGTATCAAATAACTGTATCTGGCCAGACAGCCACTGAAATGTCAAAGTAGTAATGAATATAGTCATATTGGGAAATGTCTGCCACCCCTGTAAAGTGACCAAGTCACGGGCACTGCTAATGCTACCACACTCGTAATGGAAGTAAAGAAGGCCAAGTGTCCAGTAGACCGTAGTGGAAACAAAGACATCATTTTCCCCACCCCAGTTCATGGAGCCCCGGATTCCATCCACGGACCGCTGCATGGTGGGCGGTGCTGAGAGGCCTGGGCTGAGGGGAGGCCTGCCCACCGGCAGGAGGGCACAGCTTACTGCACACGTCCTGTTTCCTTGCTCTGGGCTGGGACTGCAGCACCTCAGTGTGGCCTCAGGTGTGTACGTGGCCATCAGGAGTTGCACTGACAGCATCACAAGAAAGGCTGGTGGCCGAGTAAAAGAGAGATGGGAAGCGAGGTGGGCCATGAGGCCAAATCAGAGAAGGCAAGGGGAGGCGGGTGCAGGCCGAATGGGGAAGGAGCCGGGAAAGCAGGGGTTAGAGAAAGAAACTGACCAAGAGACCCGCTGCTCCCTGGACCGGAAAACACTTTTTGGAGAATTAGGTTTTGCAGGTAGGTGGGGGGTGTCCTCTTGATCTTGAAAAGCGTTGACTCAAAGCCCTCCTCTGTCTGCTCCTCCCCCTGCAGGGATCACCGGTCTCTGGTCCTTGGCCATCATTTCCTGGGAGAGGTGGATGGTGGTCTGCAAGCCCTTTGGCAACGTGAGATTTGATGCCAAGCTGGCCATCGCGGGCATTGCCTTCTCCTGGATCTGGGCTGCTGTGTGGGCAGCTCCACCCATCTTTGGTTGGAGCAGGTAAGGATGCCAGGGTGCCAGGAAGGCGATTAGTTTAGAACAGAGCAGGGAGGGGCAAACTCGTGATTCCCTTTGTGACCTTGAGGCAAATCATTTCCTGTCCCTGGGCCTTTGTGGCTCCACGAGTAAAGTGAGGATGGCCCTGACTCTCCCTGAGACCCCTTGGAGCGTGCGCCGTCTGTGAATGCGTGAATCTGCCTGGCTGCAACGTGGAAATGGGCCGCGTGGTCTCCAAGCCTCTGGAAAGGTCTGTTTCTCCCAAACAGGGGCAGCTCATGAGAACACACAGAGAAACGCTGCCGGCTGAGGCCACAGGCACGTTTGGATTCCAGAGCCCTCTTGCCCACTCTGCCCCAGGCCTCTTTCTTGCACCTGCTGAGGGGCCCCCCCTTTCCGAGGCTCCTTGGGTCGCAGGTACACCTGGGCTGTTGGTTACCAGTGTCCTTACCAGGCGGATCCTTTGGGGGAAGTCCCGAACTTCCAAGGAAACGGCTCAGGTGTTTGAGGGGGCTGGACGGGACAAGGCCATTGCATTCGTATCTTCCACTGCAAGCTCGTGAACAAGTTCTTGTGGTGTCTGGAGAGGGTATAGTCCTTCTTTGGGAAGCTTCCATCACTGTGGAAAACCAGGCTCTGTCTGTCCCCCTCTTCATGCTCCCAGGCCCACAATGGCTGCGACTGTTGAACATGTGCTCACTGAATCCTCAGGGGTTCACAGGTGTTAAGACGAGAGGGTGCCTCGCCTTCCCTTCATAGAAAGGGGGTGTGATTGGGGTTATGAAAATGTTGTGGAACCAGATAGTGGTGATGGATGCACAACATTGTGAATGTACCAAACCTCATAATTATGTTATGTGTATTTTACCTCAATAAAGAAAGAAGGGAACGTGAGAGCAGAGACGGACAAGGATTTACTACAATCCTTCTGAGGCGCTGCCTTTGGGGGCGATGAAAATGTTCTGGAACTAGACAGAGGTGGCAGTTGCACAACACTGTGAACGTACTAAATGCCTCCGAATTGTTCACTTCAAAAACGGTTAATTCATGTAATGTGAATTTCACCTCAATAAAAAAGCCCAACAACCTTACCCAAGTCAGTGGTGTGCTGGGGCGGGCGGGGGTCCGGGTCCCTGCCCACTTCAGGACGGGCTGCCGGCCCTTCTCCCCAGGTACTGGCCCCACGGCCTGAAGACTTCGTGCGGCCCGGACGTGTTCAGCGGCAGCTCGTACCCCGGGGTGCAGTCTTACATGATCGTGCTCATGACCACCTGCTGCTTCATCCCGCTCAGCGTCATCGTGCTCTGCTACCTGCAAGTGTGGCTGGCCATCCGAGCGGTGAGCCCCGTGCCCTCCCAGCTTCACCCCCGCGGGCAGGATCATGAACGCCGGGGAGGTCTAGGCTGGCACAGAGGACCACCCAGTCCGCTCTCCAGCCCCAAAACCAGATATCTGGAACTGCCAGAATCTGCCAATGCCTTCGGGGTGGCAGGTGCAGCCCTGGTTCCCTCGGCCTCGCCCCTACAGGGTGGGAAGGGACTGCCCGCCTCCTCGCGGAGGGACCCAATAAGGGAACACAACTGCATTTCCTCCTGATCCCGGGGGTGGAAAGCCAGCCTCTGCCATGGAGCGGAGCACAGCCGGCCAGATCCAAAGGCTAAACTTGCCAGTCAAGGGGTGTTTTGAAAAGGCTGCTACCGGAGTGCTCGCGTCCCCTTCACATGCCATCTGCCCCCCAGACCTGTACTCCCCCCTCCCCCCGGGAAGGTGATCCCCTGGTGTGGGAAATCAGAGCGAAGCAGGAGAATGAGATCGGGGTCCTGAACACTGTGCATACGTTGTCCCTTTGTCAGTCAGCTTACCTACAATCAGCTTGATCTGGAGGTGCCATCTGTCTCTGTGGGGCTCCTGCCTGGCACAGGGAATAAGAGGCCTCTGGGGTGGCACCTTTCCTCTACGAAGCTGCTTGTGCCCACAATCGGATCAGCACGTGCTTATGAGCTCTTTGTGGAGTGGAGGCCACGGGCTGGAGATAAGCTCCCCTCCCCTCGCTGCCTTCAGTGTGTGGCCTGCCCCCCTTCTCGCTCCCCTCACCATGTTGGCAGTCAGGGACCAGAAGCAACTTAGCCGACTCCCACAGGTATCCGCACACAGCTGGGCCCATCTGCTTCTCCCCACTACCCTCCCTGACTAGCTACCCAAGCAGCAGCAGCAGGGAATCCCCTGGGGTACGGAGCCCTGAGGGGCTCTCCCACGCACTGCCCCCGGGGCGACTCTCTGTCTCCCCCAGGTGGCGAAGCAGCAGAAAGAATCCGAGTCCACCCAGAAGGCGGAGAAGGAGGTGACCCGCATGGTGATGGTGATGATCTTCGCGTACTGCCTCTGCTGGGGGCCCTACACATTCTTTGCATGCTTCGCCGCTGCCCACCCTGGCTATGCCTTCCACCCTCTGGTGGCCGCCCTGCCATCCTGCTTCGCCAAGAGTGCCACTATCTACAACCCCATTATCTATGCCTTTATGAACCGGCAGGTAAGTCACGCAGTTGACAGAGCAAACTGGAAATGGACCCTGGAAGAGCCCAGTGATGGCTCCCACCTGGAAGCGTGTCTGTGGGAAGGCTGACAATGACCTCCAGGACAATAATCAGGGAAGGCTCAGCACGCGACCCAGCCCCAGCCAGCCCTCCCTCTGGATCCCTTTATGATCTGGGCCTGAGGGTGGGCATTTCCCGCAGTGTACTGTGTGCTGCGTGCCCTTCCCCTCTGCTGGCCTTTGGGCGAGGCCGGAGCTCAGACAGCCTAGGATTGCCAGAACGTGTCTACATGTCCCTTAGGCATGCCCTTCTTGATTTCATAGACACAACTCTTCTCTTGAACTTAATCTTTCCATCTTCAAGCCCTAACAGTGACCAGGACACAAAGAGGCCCTTCTTGCCTGTGCTGATCTTTGGCTGTTGTGACCTCATGGGTTAGTTCAGGCAGGACATGCTGTGGTCTTGCTAGATGGCAGCCCACAAGTCCTAGGCCTCTTAGTAGGTTACAGGTGATTGAGGCTCATCATCTTCCAAGGGCAATTTGCCTTATTCGTCCTTGAATCCATCATGTCCACTTCACTAAGGTGCAGCTGTGATGTGACTTGATGATGACCAGCAAGGTCTGTGGGTCAGAAATACCACCCCCTCAGGGGCGTCCCATCTCACCATGGTAACGTTTAAGTATCAAGTAGGACCGGCACCACAAAGGAGTGCCCGGGACTCCACCGTTGGCACCTCAACACCCAGAGCATAGCTCTACACCTGACCACTGTTTCCTGTCTTTCACGTGGGTCTCTTTTTAGGTCTGGCTTTTGGTTGTGGAATCCTAGGCCATCTTGCCAAATATTGTCTTTACTTGAGCCTTTCCATTCTCCCCTTCTGGAACTCCCCCTCCTCTACAGTTGTTTGCACTTCCAGACTCTCCAGACTTTCGAACTTTGCTTTCACCCTTTCCACAGTTATCCCTTCCTGTTGCATTCAGAGAGAATTTTCTGGAATTGAGCTCCACAAAGACATGGAATTTTGCTCTTTTTGGTTTACTGCTGATGCCCCGAGGACACAGTCTAGTACAGAGTGGGCGCCCAGTATGTAGATTATATCTCCTATCATCACTGAGTTAAGAACAATGCTTTGAGAATACAAAGCAGAGGCATTTGCTGTATATTTCCAGCCTCTTCTTGACTACGTCCAGCTACTCCAACATCAAAACTCTTAAAAAAAACCCATAATTGCTGAAATCAATAACTTAAGAAGAGCTTCCCTGGTGGCGCAGTGGTTGAGAATCTGCCTGCCAGTGCAGGAGACACGGGCTCGAGCCCTGGTCTGGGAAGATCCCACATGCCGCGGAGCAACTGGGCCCGTGCGCCACAACTACTGAGCCTGCGCGTCTGGAGCCTGTGCTCCGCAACAAGAGAGGCCACGATAGTGAGAGGCCCGCGCACCGCGATGAAGAGTGGCCCCCGCTTGCCGCAACTAGAGAAAGCCCTCGCACAGAAACGAAGACCCAACACAGCCATAAATAAATAAATTAAAAAAAAATAACATAAGAATTGGGCCGGACAGCAGAACTGACTCAGCTGAAGAGGTGAGTCCCTCAGCCTCATCTGCCAGCTCTTCAGCCGAGTCAGTTCTGCTGTCCGGCCCAATGCTACTGATTTCAGAAATTATGGTTTTTTTAAGAGTTTTGATGTTGGAGTAGCTGGACGTAGTCGAGAAGAGGCCCGAAATATACAGCAAATGCCTCTGCTTTGTATTCTCAAAGCATTGTTCTTAACTCAGTGACGACAGGAGATACAATCTGAGAAGTGAGCACAGCCCGCATGCCTTTAGGGGTGGAGCAGTAAAGCGCAGAGCCCTCCTGTTGCCAGAAGACTCTCTCGGCTGAAGAGACGATCGTTCTGGTGGCAAGAAATCTGAGATCAAGGTGTGGGCAGTGTTGGTTGTTTCTGAGGGAGAGTCTGTTCCAGGCCCCTCTCCTAGGTCCTGACAGGTACCCGTAACCTTTGGTGTTCCTTGGCTTGTAGACGAGTCTCCCCAATCTCTGCCTTTACCTTCCCTCTGTGTCTGATTCCAAATTCCCTTGTTTTCATGAGGACACCAGTCATTGGATTAGTGCCTACTCTACTCCAGCATGACCTCATGATAATATGCATCTTAATCACATCTGCAGAGACTCTATTTCCAAATAAGGTCACAGTCACAGGCTCCAGGGGTCAGGACTTGAACATATCTCTGGGGGAACACAATTGGGCCCACAATAGTCACTGTCAACTGCTAAATTAGATGACTAAGATAATCGAATACTCAGGAATAGACCATCCCCATGTGCAAGGAGTAACTGGAGGCTTCCTCCATTCTCCTTGTAGATTGTGAATGTGTAAGCCATCAAGGTGGCACTGAATGAACGCTTTCCTCAGAGTGCCCCAGCACTACATTTAGCCTAGCACGTTGGCCCTGCCTGCTCTGCTCAATGACACTTTCTGTCCTGCCAGTTTCGAAGCTGCAGCTTGCAGCTTTTTGGGAAGAAGGTGGAAGACAGCTCTGAGCTCTCCAGCGTTTGCAAAGCAGAAGCTTCATCTGTCTCTTCGGTCTCACCTGCCTGAGTCGTCTGTCTCCCACTGGACAATGTAACCACCCCCACCCTCCGGGGCTTTGGCCACCCCGCCCCTGCCCCTTTTTTCCATCCCTGTGAAATAAATGTAGTTTCTCTTTGCCAAAAGCAACCGAGTCATAGAGGCTGCCACTGCAGTTCTGGGACACCCGAGCCTCTGAGCGCTGGGTCACTGGGTCGTGAGAGAGCACGTGGGGGAGAGAGGGGCGCAGCACCGTACTTTGGAGCTGCTCATCTTTTCTAAGCCTCATGTCTACAGACGGGATAGAAGGATCGCAAGAAAGGTGAGCGCAAGGCGGGCGGGCGTCCACGTACCTCTCATTGGGCTGCTGGTGATGGAACAAGAAAGGGAGAGCCGAGAAGCAGCTGTCTGGGGAGGCGGGAGGAGCTAGCGAAGCCAGGCCCTTTAAGGCCCCTCTGGTAGAGGCTTGGAATCCCCGGAACACAGTCTCCATCTGGAGGGGACCCAGGCCTGCCAGTCCGCGGCGGGGATGGCATGCTGCTTCTGCCAGGCCAGGGCGTCCAGCCCGACGAGCAGGAACGCGGTGCCCGTGCGCAGGCGCGAGTTCAGCAGCGGCAACTGGCAGGCGCAGGCACTGGAGACCAGGACCAGGAAGCCCCGGGGCCGGCTACGCACGCCCTCTGTCACCTCCAGTTGGGTCACCTGCTGCAGAGCCTCCAGCTTGACTACACGGCTCTTGAACGTGTCCATAACCTCCTGCAGGAGGAAGAGAGTGACGCTGTCACCCCGATCCCCCACCACCCGGGGGTACCGGAGCCTCAGTGCGCGAGTTCCCAGATCAGCTAAGCCAGAGCCGGAGCCGGGGAAAGGGCAGCATGAACGGGAACACGGGACGCTGTGGGGCACAGCTTGAGGATCTGCCTCTTCCCTCGGTTCAGGGGTGTCAGAGCGGATTCACTCATCTTCTGCTTCTCTCGTCCCCACGGCCTTCTCACTGGCCGCTTCTCACAAGGTCCCACTGTGAGGTTCTCACCCATATCTCCTTGGCTCTCTCATAGGACAGAATGGCCATTCTCTCCTCGGTGCAGGCCAGATTCTGTTTGAGGTGGTAAATCTTGTCCAGGTGCCCCTGTAGGTGCTCATTCACCTGTCCTTCCAGCTGCACTTGTCTTGGGAGCAAAAGAGAAAGTAACACTCCCTGAGTGCCCGGCCCCAAGCTCGTTCTGGGGCTGAGCGGCCCTCCCTTAGGACTAGACTTGGGTTCAGAATCCACCTTCCTCCTCCTCCTCCAGGGCTGCCTCAGAACACCCCAGGTGCACGTCAGCCACACACCCACACCGATATTCATGTATCTTTTATATATAGTCACTGTTTTGTAACGGCTTTACAAAAATAGCAATAAACTAGAAGTTGCACAAATCAAGATCTAAACTGTCCGTGCGTGCTGTTAAATTCCATACATAGTCCCACACCAGTGTTTGGTATGCAGTAGTTCTTCCATAAAAGTCTGTTGATTACAGGGATGGAGCAATCACAAAAGACCACATATCGTATGATTCCATTTATAAGAAATGTCCAGAATAGGCCAATCCATAAAGACAGAAATAAATCTGTGGTTGCTGGGGGCTGGACGGGGTAGGAGGTGGGGATTGACTGCTAGTGGGGATGGAATTTCTTTTGGAAGCGATGACAGTGTTCTGGACTGGGCCTGCTCTGTGAATATGCTAAAAACACTGAACTTTACACTTTAAATGGCTGAATTGTATGGGATGTGAACTGTAGCTCAATAAAGCTGTTTAAAACAAAAAGCAAAATTGGGCTGTGGTAACGACTGCACAACTCAGTAAATTTACTAAAGATCATTGAAACAGTTCAAATGGTGCATTTTATGGCACATAAATTATATCTCAGTAGACCTGTTAAAAAAACACAAATAAAACATCACTACCTGTTGTTCATGGCCACATATGTAAGTAGTAAAAGTCTAAAAACATGCCTGGAAAAGCTAAGCGCCTAGTGAGGATAGCGAGGTGGGGAGAAAGGGGGAAGGGGAATGGGAGAGTTTCAAGCGAATCATCTTTTAAACTTTTATTTCTTAAAAAATTTTTTGAAGCAAATAGATTAAGACTTGAGAAAGCTGGGGGCGGTCATATCACCTTCATCATGTTCTTCTCTGTTTTCCCTGGGTTTAGAATATTTCCAAACAGCAGCTTCTAGCTCTTTAGGGAAGAGCCGAGGAAGGCCTGACCCGAGCCAGGGGTGGTGAGGCTGGAGAATGGCTGGGGCCCGGGGCCCTGCGGAGAAGCACAGGCACCGACAGGGAATGGGAGGTGAGCGGGTCAACTAGGTCCTACTTCAGGGACTTGACTGGCACCACGTGGAGATGGCCCCCAGGCAGCTGAGAAGCTGAACACGCATTTGTTGAAGCCAATTAATCAAGAGCCAGTTCGTGATGGTATTGCAAGGACTGTTCCATTAGTCTCTGCCTTGTTCCCTGTTGAGAAGAGATTGGTCTGACAATGTGGCCAAGGCTACCACCCACAAAGAGGGTGAGATGGTGGGGTGTCCACCCCGAAAGCACATTCCCCATGGCTGTCCTTCCATTTACATGAAGGATGGAGCTGCAAGGACTTTCAAGATACCAACCACGTCCAAGTGTATATTCATGAATATATTCTTCACAAGTATGAAGTCAACAAGTAGATTCTTCATTAATATATATTTATAAGAACATATGACTATACTCTTTTTTAAAATTTTATTATTTTTTAAAAATTTATTTATTATTTATTTGGCTGTGTCGGGGCTTAGTTGTGGCACGCGGGATCTTTGTTGCGGCACACGGGCTTCTCTCTAGTTGTGGCGCGTGGACTCCAGGGCTCCAGAGCGTGTGGGCTCTGTAGTTTGCAGTACACAGGCTCTCTAGTTGAGGCGCGCGAGCTCAGTAGTTGCGGCCCACGGGCTTAGTTGCTACGCGGCATGTGGGATCTTAGTTCCCCGACCAGGGCTCGAACCCACGTCCCCTGCATTGAAAGGCAGATTCTCAACCACTGGACCACCAGGGAAGTCCCATGACTATACTCTTAAACACATTCTTAAAGGGATTCCTAAATAAGAAGATGTTAATTTATAAGGCTATTCCCTCCATCTCCCCTTCTCTCCGGCGCCCAGCCTCCTTGCCCTCTGCAAGGCAGCAGCAGCGTCCTGGCTTGTGACACGGCTGACTCTCCTCTCTTGTCCCTCCCTTGGTCAAGGACTCCTCTCTGTCCATCTCCTACAGCCGTGGAGGCAAATGCACCACTGTAGAAAATGCTCTTACAAAGACAAAATCATGGTCAGTCAACCAAAATGCCCCCCAAATCTTCCAAAGCTGTTAAGGCCACCCTCTCCAATACAAATGGTCTCAAACGTTATTGTTGTTGCAGAAGAGTGTATTCTTGTTCACATCTGAGGATGGGCTTTGACAAACTGAGCTAGAACCTAACAGCCTGAAACTTGGAGGAGAAGTCTGAGATGGAGAAACAGAGGTACGAGGGGTGAGGCAGCATGGGTCAGATGGGGTAACATGGCAGGGACAGAGCAGTTCCTCCTGAGCACATGTGCTATCACACGCATCCTTAGAAGATGGAACGGGCACGTGAAGACAGAGCAGAGGGAGAGGGGAAGATGCTGCCCTTGAAGACTGGAGTGACAAGGCCACAGGCTAAGGAAGCCAGCAGCCCCTAGAAGCTGGAAGAGGCCAGGAACAGACTGTCCCCTAGAGCTTCCACAGGGATACAGCCCTGCTGACACACTTTGCCCAAGGAAAACTGATTTCAGACTGCTGAACTCCAGAACCATGAGAGAATAAAGTTCTGTTGTTTACAGCCACCAAGTTTGGGATACCTTGTTAGGACAGCCAGACGAAATCCCTCCAGGGTGCTACTGGCATCTAGTGTGTAGAGACCAGGGACACTGCTAAATATCCTGCAATGCACAGGACTGCCTCCTACAACAGAGAATCATCTGGTCAAAAATGTCAGTAGTGTTGAGGTTGAGAAAATCTGGGCTATGGTGACACAATCTGGAGTTTAGGGCCACCAAGTGACGCCTGAATTTAAGAGGCTAAAGTTTCAAAGACTGACCATACCAAGTGTTGGCAAGAGCATGGAGCAACCAGAACTCTCACACACTCCTGGTGGGAACATAAACTGGTACAACCATGTTGGAAAACAGCTTCTTTAAAAGTTGACCAGGGCTTCCCTGGTGGCGCAGTAGATAAGAATCTGCCTGCCAATGCAGGGGACATGGGTTCGAGCCCTGGTCCAGGAAGATCCCACATGCCGAGGAGCAACTAAGCCCATGCGCCACAACTACTGAGCTTGCACTCTAGAGCCCGCAAGCCACAACTACTGAGCCTGTATGCCGGAACTACTGGAGCCCGCGTGCCTAGAGCCTGTGCTCCGCAATAAGAGAAGCCATCACAGTGAGAAGCCCATGCACCACAATGAAGAGTAGCCCCTGCTTGCCACAACTAGAGAAAGCCCACGTGCAGCAAATGAAGACCCAACACAGCCAAAAATAAATAAATAAAATTTAAAAAATTTAAAAAAAAGGTTGACCATATGTCTACCCTATTATCCAGCAATTCCACATATGAAAGCATATGTTCACAAAAAGATGTGTAGAACAATGTTCATAGCAGCCCTATTCATAACAGCCCCAACTGGCAGCAGATGAATGGGTAATGCACTGCATTCACACCACAGAGCACTGCTGAGCAAGAAGGAATGAATTGTTCCTGTGTGCAACGTGGATGAATCTCAAAATCATTACACTGGGTGAAAGAAGTAAGACACAAAGGCCTATATAACATATGCTTCCACTTACATGAATTGTCCCAGTATAGCCAAATCCAGAGAGACAGAAAACAGATTGGAAAGAGGGAAGAGATATGGGAACATATTGTATATGTATAACTGATTCACTTCGTTATAAAGCAGAAGCTAACACACCATCGTAAGGCAATTATACTTCAATAAAGATGTTTAAAAAAAAAAAAAAAGAAAACAGATTGGTGGTTACCAGGGGCTGAGGGAAGGCGAATGGGGAGTGGCGGGGTCTCCTTCTAGAGTGATGAAAATGTTCTGGAACTAGATAGCGTGGTGGTTGCACAACACTGTGAATGCACTAAATGCCACTGTAGACTTTAAAATGAACAATTTTATGTTTTGTGAATTTTGTCTCAATTGAAAAATTAAAAAGCCCTCTTGAAAGCAAACAGATATAACGTGTAAGAAGTGTCACAGAACTTTTCATTTTGAAACCTCAGTTTGTGACACACCAGAGGAGATGTGACAATTGCAGGGGCCTGGGTAGTGACCACAAATTTGTGGACACTGGGTGACACTTCATTGAGCTGAAACTCTGTTTCCCTGTCTGTAAAGTGGGTGTTGAACACTACAGGTGATCAATGCTACACGCTCCCTGTTGTCACTGTTACTACATTAAGTCTTCTTCAGCCCAGTCTCCATTTCTCCGGGTAAATCTGAGTCATACAGACCTGCTCTTTTGTTTCTAATGTATATTAATCAGGGTAGGCTAACTGCTGTAGCCAACGACCAGAAAATGTCTGTGGCTGAAGACGATGAAAGCTTATTTCACACTCCCACCACAGACCAATGCTGCTGGTGGTGGTGATATGTGAGGAGGATGGTGGCTTAGAAGTTCACGCTTGCAGAATTCACGCAGAGTCTTGCAGGGAGGTAGGTCTCTCTGCTCCCGTGCACGGCTGGCAGCTGCTGATTTGCTACGGGTTAAGAACTTACTAGAGCACAACAGTCCCATTGGCCTGGGCAGTATAGAAACATATGAGAATATTCATAACAGCCATCGAGCTCTGGTCTTGCTTTATATAAGTCCGACCTTGGAAGTCTTATTTGGACAAAGGGGCTTTTAGGAATCCCAAGATTTCCAATTTGGTTGTAGTGTCCTATGAAAATCACCTCCACAGATCCTGAAGAGATTGGAAAGGAAGGGCAGGGGCTGCAGAAAAAGCCACAAATGAGGAGGAATTTCACAGTGAATGGACTGCTCCAGCTCCCAAGGTTACTGCTCCTCAACCTGAGGCCGCAGATGGTGCTAAAGGTGCTCAGGAGCCCCCAGTGCCCATCCTGCCACTCTCTGCTGAGGACCGACTGGGCCTCAGACCTCTGCTGGAGTCAGGGCTGCAGCTCCCACTGCTCAGGCCTCTGAACGAATTCACATATTGACCAGAGGGCAGACAGCAGAAGCAAGAACTACTACAATCCTGCAGCCTGTGGAAGAAAAACCACATTCACAGAAAGATAGACAAGATGAAAAGGCAGAGGGCTATGTACCAGATGAAGGAACAAGATAAAACCCCAGAAAAACAACTAAATGAAGTGGAGATAGGCAACCTTCCAGAAAAAGAATTCAGAATACTGATAGTGAAGATGATCCAGGACCTCGGAATAAGAATGGAGGCAAAGATCGAGAAGATGCAAGAAATGTTTAACAAAGACCTAGAAGAATTAAAGAACAAACAAACAGAGATGAACAATACAATAACTGAAATGAAAAATACACTAGAAGGAACCAATAGCAGAATAACTGAGGCAGAAGAACAGATAAGTGACCTGGAAGACAGAATGGTGGAATTCACCACTGCGGAACAGAATAAAGAAAAAGGAATGAAAAGAAATTAGGACAGCTTAAGAAACCTCTGGGACAACATTAAACGCAACAACATTTGCATTATAGGGGTCCCAGAAGGAGAAGAGAGAGAGAAAGGACCCGAGAAAATATTTGAAGAGATTATAGTTGAAAACTTCCCTAACATGGGAAAGGAAATAGCCACCAAAGTCCAGGAAGCACAGAGAGTCCCATACAGGATAAACCCAAGGAGAAACACGCTGAGACACATAGTAATCAAATTGGCAAAAGTTACAGACAAAGAAAAATTATTGAAAGCAGCAAGGGAAAAATGACAAATAACATACAAGGGAACTCCCATATGCTTAACAGCTGATTTCTCAGCAGAAACTCTACAAGCCAGAAGGGAGTGGCATGACATATTTAAAGTGATGAAAGGGAAGAACCTACAACCAAGATTACTCTACCCGGCAAGGATCTCATTCAGATTTGAAGGAGAAATCAAAAGCTTTTCAGACAAGCAAAAGCTAAGAGAATTCAGCACAACCAAACCAGCTCTACAACGAATGCTAAAGGAACTTCTCTAAGTGGGAAACACAAGAGAAGAAAAGGACCTACAAAAACAAACCCAAAACAATTAAGAAAATGGTAATAGGAACATACATATTGATAATTACCTTAAACGTGAATGGATTAAGTGCTCCAACCAAAAGACACAGGCTCACTGAATGGATACAAAAACAAGACCCATATATATGCTGTCCACAAGAGACCCACTTCACACCTAGGGACACATACAGACTGAAAGTGAGGGGATGGAAAAAGATATTCCATGCAAATGGAAATCAAAAGAAAGCTGGAGTAGTAATAGTGTGGGACTTTAATACCTCACTTACACCAATGGACAGATCATCTAAACAGAAAATTAATAAGGAAACACAAGCTTTAAATGACACAATAGAACAGATAGATTTAATTGATATTTATAGGACATTCCCTCCAAAAACAGCAGATTACACTTTCTTCTCAAGTGCACACGGAACATTCTCCAGGATAGATCACAGCTTGGGTCACAAACCAAGCCTCAGTAAATTTAAGAAAATTGAAATCATATCAAGCATCTTTTCTGACCACAACACTATGAGATTAGAAATCAATTACAGGAGAAAAAACGTAAAAAACACAAACACATGGAGGCTAAACAATACATTACTAAATAACCAAGAGATCACTGAAGAAATCAAAGAGGAAATCAAAAGATACCTATAGGCAAATGACAATGAAAACACAACGATCCAAAACGTTGTGATGCAGCAAAAGCAGTTCTAAGAGGGAAGTTTATAGCAGTACAAGCCTATCTCAAGAAACAAGAAAAATCTCAAATAAACAATCTAACCTTACACCTAAAGGAACTAGAGAAAGAAGAACAAACAAAACCCAAAGTTGGCAGAAGGAAAGAAATCATAAAGATCAGAGCAGAAATAAATGAAATAGAAACAAAGAAAACAATAGCAAAGATCAATAAAAATAAAAGCTGGTTCTTTGAGAAGATAAACTAAATTGATAAACCATTAGCCAGACTCATCAAGAAAAAGAGGGAGAGGACTCAAATCAATAAAATTAGAAATGAAAAAGGAGAAGTTACAACAGACACCACAGAAATACAAAGCATCCTAAGAGACTACTTCAAGCAACTCTATGCCAATAAAATGGACAAGCTGGAAGAAATGGACAAATTCTTAGAAAGGTATAACCTTCCAAGACTGAACCAGGAAGCAATAGAAAATATGAACACACCAATCACAAATAATGAAATTGAAACTGTGATTAAAAATCTTCCAAAAAACAGAAGTCCAGGACCAGATGGCTTTACAGGTGAATTCTATCAAACATTTAGAGAAGAGCTAACACCCATCCTTCTCAAACTCTTCCAAAAAATTGCAGAGGAAGGAACACTCCCAAACTCATTCTATGAGGCCACCATCACCCTGATACCAAAACCAGACAAAGATACTACAAAGAGGGCTTCCCTGGTTGCGCAGTGGTTGAGAATCTGCCTGCTAATGCAGGGGACACGGGTTCGAGCCCTGGTCTGGGAAGATCCCACATGCCGCGGAGCAACTAGGCCCGTGAGCCACAATTACTGAGCCTGCGCGTCTGGAGCCTGTGCTCCGCAACAACAGAGGCCGCGATAGTGAGAGGCCCGCGCACCGCGATGAAGAGTGGCCCCCACTTGCCGCAACTAGAGAAAGCCCTCGCACAGAAACGAAGACCCAACACAGCCAAAAATAAATAAATTAAATAAATAAATAAATAAAAGATAGCATAAAAAAAAAGATACTACAAAAAAAGAAAATTACAGACCAATATCACTCATGAATATAGATGCAAAAATTCTCAACAAAATACTAGCAAACAGAATCCAACAACATATTAAAAGCATCATACACCATGATAAAGTGGGATTTATCCCAGGGATGCAAGGATTCTTCAGTATACACAAATCAATCAATGTGATACACCATATTAACAAACTGAAGAAAAAAAACATATGACCATCTCAATAGAGGCAGGAAAAGCTTTTGACAAAATTCAACACCCATTTATGATAAAAAAAATCTCCAGAAAGTGGGCATAGCGGGAACCTACCTCAACATAATAAAGACCATATACGACAAACCCACAGCAAACATCATTCTCAATGGAGAAAAACTGAAAGCATTTCCTCTAAGATCAGGAACAAGACAAGGAAGTCCACTCTCACCACTATTATTCAACATAGTTTTGGAAGTCCTAGCCATGGCAATCAGAGAAGAAAAAGAAATAAAAGGAATCCAAATTGGAAAACAAGAAGTAAAACTGTCACTGTTTGCAGATGACATGATACTATACATAGAGAATCCTAAAGATGCCACCAGAAAACTACTAGAACTAATCAATGAATTTGGTTAAGTATCAGGATACAAAGTTAATGCACAGAAATCTCTGGCATTCCTATACACTAATGATGAAAAATCTGAAAGAGAAATTAAAGAAACACTCCCATTTACCACTGCAACAAAAAGAATAAAATACCTAGGAATAAACCTACCTAGGGAGACAAAAGACCTGTATGCAGAAAAGTATAAGACACTGATGAAAGAAATTAAAGATGATACAAACAGATGGAGAGATATACCATGTTCCTGGATTGGAAGAATCAATATTGTGAAAATGACTATACTACCCAAAGCAATCTACAGATTCAATGCAATCCCTATCAAATTACCAATGGCATTTTTTACAGAACTAGAACAAAAAATCTTAAAATTTGTTCGAAGACACAAAAGACCCTGAATAGCCAAAGCAGTCTTGAGGGAAAAAAATGGAGCTGGAGGTATCAGACTCCCTGACTTCAGACTATACTGCAAAGCTACAGTAATCAAGACAATATGGTACTGGCACAAAAACAGAAATATAGATCAATGGAACAGGATAGAAAGCCCAGAGCTAAACCCACGCACATATGGTCAACTAATCTATGACAAAGGAGGCAAGGATATACAATGGAGAAAAGACAGCCTCTTCAATAAGTGGTGCTGGGAAAACTGGACAGCTACATGTAAAAGAAAGAAATGAGAACACTCCCTAACACCATACACAAAAATAAACTCAAAATGGATTAAAAACCTAAAAGTAAGACTGGACACTATAAAACTCTTAGAGGAAAACATAGGCAGAACACACTTTGACATAAATCACAGCAAGATCTTTTTTGATCCACCTCCTAGAGTAATGGAAATAAAAACAAAAATAAACAAATGGGACCTAATGAAATTTAAAAGCATTTGCAAACAAAAGGAAACTACAAACAAGACAAAAAGACAACCCTCAGAATGGGAGAAAATATTTGCAAATGAATCAACGGACAAATGATTTATCTCCAAAATATATAAACAGCTCATGCAGCTCAATATTACAAAAACAAACACCCCAATCCAAAAATGGGCAGAAGACCTAAATAGACATTTCTCCAAAGAAGATATACAGATTGCCAACAAACACTTGAAAGAATGCTCAACATCACTAATCATTAGAGAAATGCAAAACAAAACTGGAATGAGGTATCAGCTCACACCAGTCAGAATGGCCATCATCAAAAAATCTACAAACAATAAATGCTGGAGAGGGTGTGGAGAAAAGGGAACCCTATTGCACTGTTGGTGGGAATGTAAACTGATACAGCCACTATGGAGAACAGTATGGAGGTTCC
Organism: Eschrichtius robustus; assembly: GCF_028021215.1. Classification (NCBI taxonomy): domain Eukaryota; kingdom Metazoa; phylum Chordata; class Mammalia; order Artiodactyla; family Eschrichtiidae; genus Eschrichtius; species Eschrichtius robustus. The sequence goes on from NC_090845.1 coordinate 134,801,196, forward strand.
TTAAAAAACTAAAACTAGAGCTACCACACAACCCAGCAATCCCACTACTGGGCATATACCCTGAAAAGACCATAATTCAAAAAGACACATGTACCCCAGTGTTCATTGCAGCACTATTTACAATAGCCAGGACATGGAAAAAACCTAAGTGTCCATCGACAGACGAATGGATAAAGAAGATGTGGTACATATATACAATGGAATATTACTCAGCCATAAAACGAAACGAAATTGGGTCATTTGTAGGTCAAGGTGTGGACCCCGAGAGAAGACGGAGGGGAGCCCAATCCCCGGAACAAAGGGGGGCCCACAGAAATCTGGCCTGACCCAACGGTCAGCCCTGGAAACCCCAGGCAGGACCTGTCTCACTGACCCCTCCTCATTTCCAGATGGGTGGGCCCAGGGAGGCGGGCGCCTTGCTCTGGGGGTCTGGCCTCAGGCCCTGGCAAGGGTCATGGAGAAGACTGGGGAGACCCCTCCTCACAGAGTACTTGGAGCCCAGCTGGCCCTGCCCCTTTTGTCAGCCGTGGGTGTCCCAGAATAGGTGGGTACACTGCCCCTCACTTCCTCTTCTGGTGTCTTATGCAGGTGAGTCACAGTCAGCAGAGGGAGCTGTCCCAGGCCCTGCAGGGTGTCAAGGTGGAGACTGAGCCGACCGCCATCGTCCGAGCACAGATGGACCCCACGGAGTTTGCTTGTCCCTTGTGAGCCCTGTTAGCCCCTGGGCACCATGGCCAGATGTGGAGGTCCTCACGCCCTTCTTTTCAGTGCAGGGAATGTGTCTTGAGAATTTTGCCTCAGGACAGCAGACAGAGGGCCCAGGCCCTGCCAGGGGGAAGGGGAGGCCCTGCCCTGAGTGAGCACACAGGGGGCCACCCACGCCAGGACAGTGGGAACCTTACAGAGTCCGGCCCACCCCTCCTACCAGCACCGAGGGGCCCAGGGCTGTGCCACAATCTACACCCGAGGTGCCCCCTCCATTCCTCTTACAGGGGCTCCAGGAACCGGGAGGTGAAGGCCCAGGTCTGAGGCACATGTCCTCAGGCCACAGAGCAGAGGAGGCCAAGGCAGCGCCAGGAGTCAAGGTGAGGTGCGTGCCCTGAGTGTGCACCCAGGGGCTCCCCCTCCCAGAACAGAGGGGACCCCACAAGGCCCAAGTCACCGCACCTCCCCACACCCCTCTCAGCCCCGGTCGATACCTGGGGCTGTGCTGGCTGCACCCTGAGGAGCCACCTCGCTTCCTTCTTCAGGTTGGCAGGGGACAGGCCGCCCAGGAGGAGCGCCCCTGTGATGCCCGAGGGCACCCCTCCAGGCGAGCCCTGTAAGTGGCCTTCGTCAGAGCTGCCCAGGGTGCGTGTCTCCGCCGAGGCTGCTCACACCCCCTCTCTCCCCCAGGTCCGTGGTCCGTATCTGTCACCCCTGCCCAGACTCCCGTCGGCGGCCCGACCCCAGTCATCAGGCCCCTGGTCGAGATGAGTGAGCTGCGCCAGCCTGAGGCAGACCTTCAGGCCCCAGTCCAGGCCCAGGGCCCGGTGGAGGCGCAGCTGTTCGGGGCTGCGGGGGAGGAGGCCGCATCCCCCTCGTCCTCCTCCTCCCCTGTCGCCTCCTCCTTCTCCGCCTATGCCGAGTCCTTGACCCAGGAGGCACTTACAGTGCTGATGGCTGACCTGGTGGGGTTCCTGCTGCCCAAGTATCGCACAAAGGAGACTACCACAGAGGCAGAAATGCTGACCATCCTCAGTGATTACCAGGACCACTTCCCCGTGGTCTTCAGCCGAGCCTCCGCGCACTCGCAGCTGGTCCTTGGCCTCGACGTGAAGGAAGTGGACCCCAGCAATCACTCCTATGTCCTCGTCCCCACCCTGGGCCTCGCCTACGATGGGATGCTGAGTGACGGGCCGAGCATGCCCAAGCCCGGCCTCCTGGTGTTGCTCCTGGGCCTGATCCTCCTGGAGGACGACTTTGTTGCCCTTGAGGAGGAGGTGTGGGGAGCACCTAGCAAGGTGGGTGTGTGTGCCGGGAGGGAGCACTACATCTATGGGGAGCCCAGGGAGCTCCTCACCAAAGTGTGGGTGCAGGAGGGCTACCTGGAGTACCGGCAGGTGCCCCACTGTGACCCCGCCCGCTACGAGTTCCTGTGGGGTCCCCGGGCCCATGCGGAGACCAGCAAGTGGCAGGTCCTGGAGCATCTGCCCAGTGTCAATACCTTGGATCCCAGGTCCTTCCCATCCCTGTGTGCAGAGGCTGTGAGCGATGAGGAAGAGGGGGCCTGAGCCAGAGCAGCAGCCAGGCTCCTTCCAGGCCCACGTCCAGCAGCTTCTCCCGTGGGGCAGGAAGGGAGGCTGATCCTTCCCTCTGAGTTTGAAGAGGGAGCGGTCAGCCTTCTAAGTAGTGAGGGCCCAGGCAGTTGGGGGAACCCGGTGTGCAACATCTTTGGGTTCCTGTTGTGTATGATGACATGGAATTTCATCTCTGTTTTCCTTAGGAAATTTTCAAATATTGTTCCACTTAAAAGAAGGCTTAATAAGCTTCACTATCTAAGTTTGTGAATGACATTAATCACACATGTATTTGCACTAATTCAGTTGAACGACAAGAGTTTTGCAATTGGGTAAAACAAATTGTAAGATTCCCATATTATTTTGTGATCCTGAACAAGATAACATGGCATTGGAATAGGAATTTACTTGGAAATGTGAAAGTAATTAGCAGTACAACTGAAGGCCACCCCATTGTTCCTCGGGACACTCTGTCGTCGGCTCAGTGGTGCGTGCCTTGCTGTGGGACTGTCCTGTGCCCACCATAGGGCAGGGCCAGGCCCCGGGCAGGTGGGCCAGATGGGGAGGGGCTGCCCTGGGGGGAGTGGGCATTGCTGGCGCCCATCTTCCTGGTGAGAGGCCACCCGCGGTGCCCTCAGGAAGGGAGAATGTGTGGGGATGGAGGGCCACCGGGTGGGGTATAGCAGAGGCACCTTGTTGGGGATCCTGGGGGGGCGTGCCCGGGACCCGAGGGATCTGGTGGCTGTTAGAAGTTCCTCTCTGTGTTATCATGCCCTCTGTTCAATGGTTTCAGTCAATGTTTCTCTTAGTAAATTTCCCTGAAACTTTCATCTGAGTCTGGCCTCTGCTGTGGGCAACGGAGGGAAAGGGCTGGGGGTAAGGGCGGGGGTCCAGAGTCGGATTCCTGCTCAGCGCCCATGGGACACCTCTCCAGTGAAAGGGTAGGCTAGGCACTTTGCAGACCCAGACATGGTGAGGGTTTTTCTTCCATTTCATAGGTGAATAGTAAAGTTTTAGCACAAACTGATAATTGCCTAAAAAGGCAGTAGAGAAATTAAAATGTAAATGAAAAACTTGATGATCTCAGCAGGAAAAAGGGAACATAGGAGCAAAAATAGTTGGACAGACAGTGCTATGGACTGAATATTTGTAAACCTGTCCCCCTCATTCACCTGTTAAATTCTAACCCCCAAAGGGATGGGATTTGGAGGTGGGGCCCTGGGAAGTGATTAGCCCATGAGGGGGGAGCCCTCATGAATGAGACTAGCTCCCTTATAAAAGAGACCCCAGACAGCTGCCTCATCCTCTTCTGCCATGTGAGAAGATGGCTAGTTGATAACAACTAGACAAGAAATCAGTCCATATAAAGAAGAGCTTTATTACTAGTACTTTATTACTCAGCCGTACAAAGGAACGAAATTGGGTCATTTGTAGAGACGTGGATGGATCTAGAGACTGTCATACAGAGTAAAGGGAGTCAGAGAGAGAAAAACAAATATCGTATATTAATGCATATACGTGGAACCTAGAAAAATGGTACAGATGAACCGGTTTGCAGGGCAGAAGTAGAGACACAGATGTAGAGCACAAACGTATGGACACCAACGTGGGAAAGTGGTGGGGGCGGGGGTGGTGGTGCTGTGATGAATTGAGAGATTGGGATTGACATATGTACACTAATATGTATAAAATGGATAACTAATAAGAACCTGCTGTAAAAAAAAATAAAACAAAATTCAAAAATTAAAAAAAGAAGAAAAAGGAAAAACAGTAGGTTTCTGACGTTGTCAATCACAGTAGAAACCCACCTGTAAAGACAGATTGACCTATGTGCCACCATGGGCTCTGCATCTCCAAGTTTGCTCCTCCGACTCCGCAGCCTTGCAGGGAGGCCTTCCTATTGGTGGAAGGCCAATGGGCGTGTCTTTTGCTTCCAGAGGCGCCAAGCCTTGGGACCTCACGCCCTCAGTGCGCGTGGCTACTGCAGCTTCCGTAGCAAAGCGCCTCCTCACGTGCTCTTCTGATCCAACCACTTTCTCTGTAAGGAGACGTCTAGATCTTTCTCCCTCATCTTCCTCGGGCTTCCGGGAGCACCCGGAAACCCACGTGGCGTTCGCACAGAGTGCCTGGGACAGTGGGCTGCACAGTTCCTGGCTGCAGTGCTGAGACGAGCTCTTCAGCCCCTTCTGAGCGGGACTCCGGCGTCATCCACAGAGTCAGAGAAAGTCAGGAGACAGGCGGGGGCTTTGCCGGGGGCTGGACTCCGCAGGTACCGGGGGCGCTGGGAAGGAGTGGGGGTGGGGGGAGGGGTACGGGCTGCTCGATGGGGAGTGGGGGAGGGGCGGCGGAGGGCAGCGGGCTGAAGGGGGGCTGGGGGAAGGGTCCCTCAGTGTGCTGGTCCGAGGGCAGGACAGCTGGCTGCCGGGGTGGCTGGTGGGGGGCGTTCTGGAGTTGGGGTGCAGAGGGTTGGGCTAATGGCTAAGCGTGGGGGGGGGGGGGTCCAGAGCGGAGGGCTTCCTGCTGGGCGGGTGGGGCCGGCTTTGGGGGCCAAAGGAGAGGACGACTGGCTGCGGGGGTGGAGAGGACGCGACGGGCGGGCCACTCCCCCTCCTCGGGCCGAGACACGAGGCGAGGGCTAAGGGCTGCTGCGTGTGGCGGGAGGAAGGCGGAGCTACTCCTGGCTGAGGCACGGGTCGATGGGGAGGACTTCCGGGCGTGGGCACGGTAGGCGTTGGGGGAGCTCCCGCCGGGGTGGGGGGTGGGGTGGGGGGCAGGACGCTCGTGGCAGGAAGGGGGCTCCGGCTCCCGGGTGGGCGGGGGCAAGAGGGGTGGGCTCTGCATCTGGGGTGCGAGAGGCGAGAGCCCCTGTCTCTGGGGGTGCTCGGGGGAGGACTCCCCGGCGTGGGGAGGTGAGAGAGGCAGTCTGATCTCTAAGCATGGGGGGCGCCCGGCTTGCAGGGCCCAGAGCGGATCGCCAGCAGGTGGTGGGTGGGGGAGGGTGTATGGGGGGATGTTGTGGGGGGGGGCGGGGAGGTGCTGCCTGGCCACGAGGGGCGTAAGTGATGCTGAGAGGGGAGGCGCTGGGGCTGCTGTGATCCGGTGGAGGCTGTTGACCATGGCAGATGGATTTGTGGGGGTCCAGGGAGGGGTCCCGCCCTGCTGCATGAGGCATCAAGAAGCTCCGCTGGCTGCCGGGGTGGGGCTAATGGCTAAGCGTGGGGGGGGTCCAGAGCGGAGGGCTTCCTCCTGGGCGAGTGGAGCCAGCTTTGGGGGCCAGAGGAGAGGACGACTGCCTGCGGGGGTGGGGAGGACGCGACGGGCGGGCCACTCCGCCTCCCCGGGCCGAGACAGGAGGGGAGGGCTAACGGCTGCTGCGTGTGGCGGGAGGAAGGCGGAGCTACTCCTGGCACAGGCGCGGGTCGATGGGGAGGACTCTCGGGCCCCCTCCTCGGGCTGAGACAGAGGCGAGGGCTAACGGCTGCTGCGTGTGGCGGGAGGAAGGTGGAGCTACTCCTGGCTGAGGCGCGGGTCGATGGGGAGGACTCCCGGGCGCGGGAGCGGTAGGCGTTATGGGAGCTCCCGCCGGGGCAGGGGGTGGGGTGGGGCGGAGGACGCTCGTGGCAGGAAGGGGGCTCCGGCTCCCAGGTGGGGGGGGGGGCAAGACGGGTGGGCTCTGCGTCTGGGGTGTGAGAGGCGAGAGCCCCTGGCTCTGAGGGTGCTGGGGGGGGGACTCCTCGGTGTGGGGAGGTGAGATAGGCAGTCTGATCTCTACGCATGGGGGGGCGCCCAGCTTCCAGGGCCCAGAGCGGAGCGCCACCAGCTGGTGGGTGGGGGAGGGTGTATGGGGGGATGTAGTGGGGGAGGGTCCAGAGCGGAGGGCTTCCTGCTGGGCGGGTGGGGCCGGCTTTGGGGGCCAGAGGAGAGGACGACTGGCTGCAGGGGTGGAGAGGACGCGACGGGCGGGCCACTCCCCCTCCTCGGGCCGAGACACGAGGCGAAGGCTAACAGCTGCTGCGTGTGGCGGGAGGAAGGCGGAGCTACTCCTGGCGCAGGTGTGGGTCGATGGGGAGGACTCCCGGGCGCGGGTGCGGTAGGCGTTATGGGAGCTCCCGCCGGGGCGGGGGGTGGGGTGGGGTGGGGGCGGAGGACGCTCGTGGCAGGAAGGGGGCTCCGGCTCCCGGGTGGGCGAGGGCAAGAGGGGTGGGCTCTGCGTCTGGGGTGCGAGAGGCGAGAGCCCCTGGCTCTGAGGGTGCTCGGGGGAGGACTCCCCGGTGTGGGGAGGTGAGAGAGGCAGTCTGATCTCTAAGCATGGGGGGCGCCCGGCTTGCAGGGCCCAGAGACGAGTGCCACCAGCTGGTTGCTGGGGGAGGGTTTATGGGGGGGATGTAGTCCGGGGAGGGGGGGCGGGGAGGAGCTGCCTGGCCACGAGGGGCGTAAGTGGTGCTGAGAGGGGCAGGCGCTGGGGCTGCTGTGATCCGGTGGAGGCTGTTGACCATGGCAGATGGATTTGTGGGGTCCAGGGAGGGGTCCTGCCCTGCTGCATGAGGCATCAAGAAGCTCCGCTGGCTGCCGGGGTGGCTGGTGGGGTCGTTCTGGAGTCGGGGTGCAGAGGGTGGGGTAATGGCTAAGCGTGGGGGGTCCCGGAGCGGAGGGCTTCTTGCTGGGCGGGTGGGGCCGGCTTTGGGGGCCAGAGGAGAGGACGACTGGCTGCGGGGGTGGGGAGGACGCGACGGGCGGGCCACTCCCCCTCCCCCGGCCGAGACACGAGGGGAGGGCTAATGGCTGCTGCGTGTGGCGGGAGGAAGGCGGAGCTACTCCTGGCGCAGGCGCGGGTCGATGGGGAGGACTCTCGGGCCCCCTCCCCGGGCTGAGACACGAGGCGAGGGCTAACGGCTGCTGCGTGTGGCGGGAAGAAGGCAGAGCTACTCCTGGCTGAGGCGCGGGTCGATGGGGAGGACTCCGGGGCGCGGGCACTGTAGGCGTTATGGGAGCTCCCGCCGGGGCAGGGGGTGGGGTGGGGGGGGAGGACACTCATGGCAGGAAGGGGGCTCCGGCTCCCAGGTGGGGGGGGGGGTCAAGACGGGTGGGGTCTGCATCTGGGATGTGAGAGGCGAGAGCCCCTGGCTCTGAGGGTGCTCGGGGGGGGGACTCCCTGGTGTGGGGAGGTGAGAGAGGCAGTCTGATCTCTACGCATGGGGGGGCGCCCGGCTTCCAGGTCCCAAAGCCGAGTGCCACCAGCTGGTGGGTGGGGGAGGGTGTATGGGGGGATGTAGTGGGGGAGGGTCCAGAGCGGAGGGCTTCCTGCTGGGCGGGTGGGGCCGGCTTTGGGGGCCAGAGGAGAGGAGGACTGGCTGTGGGAGTGGGGAGGACGCGACGGGCGGGCCACTCCCCCTCCTCGGGCCGAGACACGAGGCGAGGGCTAACGGCTGCTGCGTGTGGCGGGAGGAAGGCGGAGCTACTCCTGGCGGAGGCCCGGGTCGATGGGGAGGACTCCCGGCCGCGGGTGCGGTAGGCGTTATGGGAGCTCCCGCCGGGGCGGGGGGTGGGGTGGGGTGGGGGCGGAGGACGCTCGTGGCAGGAAGGGGGCTCCGGCTCCCGGGTGGGCGAGGGCAAGAGGGGTGGGGTCTGCGTCTGGGGTGCGAGAGGCGAGAGCCCCTGGCTCTGAGGGTGCTCGGGGGAGGACTCCCCGGTGTGGGGAGGTGAGAGAGGCAGTCTGATCTCTAAGCATGGGGGGCGCCCGGCTTGCAGGGCCCAGAGACGAGTGCCACCAGCTGGTTGCTGGGGGAGGGTTTATGGGAGGGATGTAGTCCGGGGGGGGGGCGGGGAGGAGCTGCCTGGCCACGAGGGGCATAAGTGGTGCTGAGAGGGGCAGGCGCTGGGGCTGCTGTGATCTGGTGGAGGCTGTTGGCCATGGCAGATGGATTTGTGGGGGTCCAGGGAGGGGCTCTGGCCCCCTGCATGAGGCATCGAGAAGCTCCAGGTCGCACTGGAGGCCATAGGGCACGATGAGCACTTGCAGTACTTCCTCACATCCTGGCCGCGGAGAGACTGGGGAGCGGGTATAAGGGGCGGTGTCTCAGGTGGGCGGAGGGAAGGATCCCACGTCCTGCGTGGAATCAAGTTGAGGCCCCTGAGGGAGGACTGAGGAGATGCTGGGCCCCAAACAGAGGGGGCCCCACAGATCCCCGACCCTGCTGTCAGCCCTGGGAGGCCCCGCGGTAGGATGGGCACACGCATTGTTTCTTTATTTCCCCATCAGGTCTGACAGACCCTGGGGACTTGGTATAAAGAACGGGGCCTCAGATCGTTAGAGGGGAAGGTCCAGGTGCTGCCAGAGTGAGGGCGAGGCCCCTGAGGGACGACTGAGGGGAGCCCACAGAAACCCATCCGTGTGGTCAGCCCTGGGCAACACCGGGGCGGGATGACCCCAGGCAGCATTTCCTGACATCCGGGTCCCAGAGAGAGTGGGGACTTGGGGTAAGGGGCAGGGCCTCAGGTGGGCAAAGGGGGGGTATCCCAGGTCCTGCCGGGCGTCAAGGTGAGGACCCTGAGGGAGGACAGAGGGGACCCTGGGCCCCAGAACAGAGGGGACCTCAGAGGAGCTCGCCCATGCTATTAGCCCTGGGAGGTCCCGGGCAGGGCTGACTTGACGTTGCAGGCTCTCACCTCTGCCACGTGGTTGGGGATGGACTCGTCCAGGGATGGGAGGACCTTGGTCTGAGGGGAAACATCAGGTCAGCAGAGGGAGGAGTCTCAGGATCTGCCAGGTGTCAAGGTGTGGACCTCGAGAGAAGACTGAGGAGAGCCCAATCCCCGGAACAATGGGGGGCCCACAGAGTCCGGCCCACCCCTCCTGCCAGCACCGAGGGGCCCAGGGCTGTGCCACAATCTACACCCGAGGTGCCCCCTCCATTCCTCTTACAGGGGCTCCAGGAACCGGGAGGCGAAGGCCCAGGTCTGAGGCACGTGTCCTCAGGCCACAGAGCAGAGGAGGCCAAGGCAGCGCCAGGAGTCAAGGTGAGGTGCGTGCCCAGAGTGTGCACCCAGGGGCTCCCCATCCCAGAACACAGGGGACCCCACAAGGCCCAAGTCACCGCACCTCCCCACACCCCTCTCAGCCCCGGTCGGTACCTGGGGCTGCGCTGGCTGCACCCTGAGAGGCCACGTCGCTTCCTTCTTCAGGTTGGCAGGGGACAGGCCGCCCAGGAGGAGCGCCCCTGTGAGGCCCGAGGGCACCCCTCCAGGCGAGCCCTGTAAGTGGCCTTTGTCAGAGCTGCCCAGGGTGCATTTCTCCGCCGAGGCCGCTCACACCCCCTCTCTCCCCCAGGTCCGTGGTCCGTATCTGTCACCCCTGCCCAGAGTCCCGTCGGCGGCCCCACCCCAGTCATCAGGCCCCTGGTCGAGATGAGAGAGCTGCGCCAGCCTGAGGCAGACCTTCAGGCCCCAGTCCAGGCCCAGGGCCCGGTGGAGGCGCAGCTGTTCGGGGCTGCGGGGGAGGAGGCCGCATCCCCCTCGTCCTCCTCCTCCCCCGTCGCCCCCTCCTCCGCCTATGCCGAGTCCTTGCCCCAGGAGGCACTTACTGTGCTGATGGCTGACCTGGTGGCGTTCCTGCTCCTCAAATATCGCACCAAGGAGCCGATCTGCAAGGCGGAGATGCTGAATATGGTCCTCCGTGACCATCGGGACCACTTCCCCGTGGTCTTCAGCCAAGCTTGCGAGTGCATGCAGCTGGTGTTTGGCGTGGACGTGAAGGAGGTGGACCCCCGCGAGTGCACCTATGTCCTGGTCCCCACCCTGGGCCTCACCTGTGATGCAGTGCTGAGCGACGGGCAGAGGCCCAAGGCCGGCCTCCTGGTGATGGTCCTGTGCCTGATCGCCCTGTACGGTGACCGCGCCCCTGAGGAGGAGGTCTGGGAAGCACTTAGCGTGATGGGGGTGTGTGCCGGGAGGAAGCACTGCATCTACGGGGAGCCCAGGGAGCTGCTCACCAAAGTGTGGGTGCAGGAGGGCTACCTGGAGTACCGGCAGGTGCCCCACAGCGACCCCGCCCGCTACGAGTTCCTGTGGGGTCCCCGGGCCCACGCGGAGACCAGCAAGTGTCAGGTCCTGGAGCATCTGCCCAGTGTCAATACCTTGGATCCCAGGTCCTTCCCATCCCTGTGTGCAGAGGCTGTGAGCGATGAGGAAGAGGGGGCCTGAGCCAGAGCAGCAGCCAGGCTCCTTCCAGGCCCACGTCCAGCAGCTTCTCCCGTGGGGCAGGAAGGGAGGCTGATCCTTCCCTCTGAGTTTGAAGAGGGAGCGGTCAGCCTTCTAAGTAGTGAGGGTCCGGGCGAGTTGGGGGAAGCCGGTGTGCAGCATCTTTGGGTTCCTGTTGTGTATGATGACATGGAATTTCATCTCTGTTTTCTTTAGGAATTTGTCAGATGTTGGTTCTTTTAATAGAAGACTAAACAAGCTTCAGTGTCTAACTTTGTGCATGACATTGATCCCACCTGTATTTGTACTAATCCAGTTCAAGAACAAGAGTTTTGCTGTTCTGTAAGAGAGGTTGGGAAATATCCCAGTTCATTTTGTGACCGTGTACAACATAACAGGAAATAAGAATTAGAACTCTTTTGGAAATGTGGAAGTACTTAGCAGTAATATAGATGGGGGAAGAATTAGAAAAATAAAAGTAATCGTAGTTCCAGTTCTTGCTTCTTCCCTGTCTTGTCTGTCATTCTATAACACTAACTATCTCTGTTCAGTTGGATTTGCATGGGTATTTTAAGAAAGTAGGAGAAGATTAATCTGCGTCAATAAGCCCCCTGCCCACTGGCTTGTTTATTCCGCACACCTCCAGGGAGCCTCTGCTCTCCGGAAGGGCCTGTGTTAGTAGCGGGAATGCTAGGAAAAGCAGGACACACCCACACCTAGGGGGATGGTCTAGGAGCCGCAGTCACATGAGGAAGGTGGTGAGACGTCCCCCAAGTCCCACAGAACAAGTCAACACGGGACGAGGCGGTGGGGCTCCAGGAGCGAGCCCTGGAGTGTAAGTGCCCCGAGCCAGGGCAGTTTGGGCCTCTGGGAAGCGGGGCTTCCTTCTGTGGGAGGTGATGGTGATGGAGCTGGGTGGTGGCAGCAGCCAGACCTGCAGAGGGTGTGTCTTGGGTTTGAGGGGAAAGTCTGAAATGGGACATGGCTGTGAGATGTCCTTATGGATCATGGATAAAGGCGAGAGGAATCCCGTCCTGGGGCAGGAAGGAAGGGGTGCCGGCTCTTGTCGCGTCGCGGTGGACCACACTGAAGCGGCAGGTGTTTTATCCCCACCATCTGCAAGGATTTCCAGAGAAGTGAGGATCTTGCGCTTTGAAGTACTGCTCAGTATTCCCTGGGCTGGCCCTGCTCTCCCTGCCCTGGGAGAGCCAGTTACCAACTATATTGAAACGACTATTTTAGTCACCTGGAGTTTACTTTGGCCACCTGTGAGCAAGGTCTAGATTTCACTGGGATGAAACGGATGAAAATAGGTGGTTTGAACGAAGAGAGGCTGCCAAAGCGGAAAGGACTCGCTGTGTGACTGGAATCCTGGGAGCTTTGCGTGAGCTGCGCCCAGCTGGGGAAAACACCACCCCTCCCTCCCCGCCGACAGACACACACACACACACATCCAAATTGAATAATACATCCTCCAGGAGTAAAACACACAGAGCAGCAATTTTGGCTGGTTTTCTATTCCGTTTCCTATGGAGCTGCAAATTCTCTGAGATGTCATGAAAAGAAAAGAATTTCCAGAGGAAAGAGGGACAGAGTCTGGGATCAGAATAATACTAGAAATAAGTCCTAGCCACTAAAGAAGCAATGTCCGCCAGTGTCCCCGGGTTCAGGCAGGTTCAGAAATGTGGCGGCATCAGAGACCCACAGGTTCGGGCCGTGACCTGGCATCGAAAGGAAGGAGCAACTTCTGGGCCTAATGAGATTGTGAGGTCACTGCCGTGGGAGGTGCAGACGGCGCCGGGGGCTAAAGAGGCAGCCCTCCCTGCTGAGCGCCGTAGAGCAACGTGAACGTTAACGTGTGATCCTGGATTTGAAGCACCTGCCACATAGCAGGCGGGCACTTGGAAAAGGAGGAGAATTTCAAGGCCAACGTGACCTGCTCAGACACTCCTGCCGGAAAAGAAGGGGATTTTGTCATCACAAATGGTAAGCGCTGCTTCTGTTGAGCCTCTACTAGGCAGCGTGGGCTTGGAGAGACGTCAGGTGCTCGTCCCCATCCTGCCTTCCTCTCCTCCCCGCACAAATGGGGACACAGCACTGCCAGTCCTCTTTACTTAGGAGGGGTCACGTGATGACCTTTTGCCACTGAATTCTGAGCAGAAGCACTTTTGTCACGGCCAACTGTGTAGAAGGCACAGCGGGGCCGGGGGTTAATCCTCAAGGCATGACAACACAGACACAGACCACTGTGTTTCCTCCCCCAGGGTCTTAAGTCCTGCACCTTTGACCCTTAGATGTGAGATGCCAGACTCTGTGCCTTTAAGGCCCTGGGCAGGGTTGGAGGTGTTCCAGAGAGAGGCTGCGCCACAGGGAGCCCGCGGAGGGAATTCCCCCAAGCCACCCGCACCCTTAGGTCCCTGAGCGGCACCCATCCGTCCCCGCGGGGCTGTGCTGAGTCTCTGTCAGGAGGGCAGCCGCCAGCTGCCAAACGGCCCTGTTGCGGTCGGGGGCGTCCTCGGGGGGCCCAGCCCCGAGTCCCCCCCGGGGTGACCCCGCTGCCCCCAGCGCCCACTCTCTCCGGAACCTGGCCTCGGTCTGCGCAGCCTGGCTTCTGCCCTGCCTGTCCCCCCACTGAGAGCCGCTTAGGCCCCGGTCCTGATGACCTCATGCACGTGTGTTTATCTGAAAGTGCCAGAGAAGCATCCCCTCGCACCAATATCATGCTTCGGGTGGAGCTGGCAGGACGTGATGTAGCCACCCGGCGAGTCTCCTCGTGGTTGGCAAATGATAATCATGGCCGCGTGGATGTGGGGCGAATCTCTGTGCTTCCGAGTTGTTTTGAAATCATTCCCTACGTAATGCCCAAATGTTTGAGTACACTGATGGCCTTCTGAATGTGACCGTGAGGTTTTGGTTTTTGAGCCTGAGTGCGAGAGGCAGAGGGGCGTCTTGTGAGCCCCGCGCAGGGCCGGCTAGGACTCTGGTGTCCCCGATCAGGGTGTCTGAGCAGAGGGCCAGGCTGCAGCAGATGGCAGGGGTGGTCCCCAGGGCGCTCCCCCAGGCCCCAGCCACCCGCAGACCCGCATGAGGATGTGGAAAGGAGCCAGGCAGGAGAGGGCTTTGGGGTCCCGGTGATGCAGGCTGTGAAGAGGGTCAGCCGCCCCAGAGAGGGGGAAGGGGCAGCGCCCACGAGACCCCATGTGACCTGCCCTGGGCTGGCCGGGGGCGGCCGGTGGGAGCAGGCGCCTCTGCCGGCGAGCTGCAGCCCTGGACCCCAGCAGGAAATGGGTGCTCCGGGACCAGACCCCCGTGGGGCACTCCCGGGGGTAGGCAGGGATTCCTAGTGCCCGTTCGTGCAGTGAACTGACTGATGGGGGACAGCGCCAGCCCAGGCACGGCCGCGGCAGGCAGGGCAGCAGCGGCCGGGACACGCCAAGAGCACCCCAGGGACATTCCGGGAGGCACTTTTCAGGGGGGCAGCAGTACCCTCCCCAGTAGACTCTGGACGAGCACACACCACCCCGGCACCCAGCCAGTCCTGACCAGGGCGGGGCAGAGCACACGGGAGCTCCCTGCCCATCAGCGGGAAGGTCTGACGTCCTCTGCGTGCCCTGAGCCTGCCCCGTGAGGGGCTGGTGTGAGTTGTCTCAGCCGTGGCCCTGTTTCCCGAGAAGCCCCCGTTCCCGGGCCCCAGCTAAAGTCTGCTCTGAGCTCCAGCCCCCTTGGCAAAGCGCTGACCTCCTGCCTGCCTCTCGCCTACCCTCCTCTGTGGCAAACATCGCCGGCTGCTGCTTGAGGGGCCTTCGTGAGCAAGTAAGGGGTCCCGGGCCTTTGCCTGTCCTTGGTCCCTGAGCTGGGGCTGGGCACAGGGACGGGGCTGGGCACAGGGATAGGGCTGGGATGGTGGCGGGATGCAGGGTGTGAAGCCAAGGGACATTCACAAGACAGCAGCAGGGTGCAAAGCCACGTGCGCTCAAGCATCCAGAGGAGGTGCATCCACAGGGCCCTGAAGGGCACAGACACTCACGCCCGTGAGGACACTGTGAGAGTCCTCCAGCCCGGCGGTCCCCGTGCTTTGAATGCAGGCTTGCCGCCTGCCTGACAGCCAGTCTGCCGGGGGAAGTGAGCCTGCAGGAGAAGGTGGGGCCACCACGCCGCCGGGAGAGACGGGAGCGGAGTGGGCAGTGGAAGGAGAGAGCAGGGCCCAAGCCTGCGCAGAAGAGCCGCCTTCAGAGGGCCGTGCCTCGGACCCCCACGTCCAGATGGAAACCTTCTCCATCCTCACGCCCTCTCTGCTAGATCCCACCTCTCCTCCAGGGTCTCATCTTCATTTCAGGGGAGGTGGCGTCTTGACAGGGTTTAGGAGAGTCCCCGTGGGCAGGGTCCGACGTCAGGCTCTCAGCGTCCTCATCTGTAGAATGGAGAGTGTAACAGTACAACTTCTGAGCCTTGATATGAGATTGTGTTCGGTTCCTGGAGCCGCCCAACAAGGCAGCACAAATTGAAGTTGCCAGTGGGGTTGCGACTTCTCTCCCTTTTCTGAAGGCTCAAGTGAAAAACATCACGGTGCTGGCAGGGCCATGCTTCCTCTGATGGCTCTGGAGGAGGGTTTTTCTTCTTTCTTCCATCTCGTGATGTCCCCAAGTGTTCCCTGGTTTATGGCTGGATTACTCCAGTCTCTGCCTTCATTTTCACATGGCTGTCTCCCCTCTGGTCATGCCTACGGCCAATTTGCCCTCTTCTTCTAAGGATACCGGTCATATGGGATTAGGCCCAGTCTAATGACCTCATCTTTTTTTTTTTTTTAACATCTTTATTGGAGAATAATTGCTTTACAATGGTGTGTTAGTTTCTGCTGTATAACAAAGTGAATCAGTTACACATATACATATATCCCCATATCCCCTCCCTCTTGCGTCTCCCTCCCACCCTCCCTATCCCACCCCTCTGGGTGGTCACAAAGCACCGAGCTGGTCTCCATGTGCTATGCGGCTGCTTCCCACTAGCTACCTATTTTACATTTGGTAGTGTATATATGTCCATGCCACTCTCTCACTTTGTCCCAGCTTACCCTTCCCCCTCCCCATGTCCTCAAGTCCATTCTCTACGTCTGCATCTTTATTCCTGGCCGGCCCCCTAGGTTCTTCAGAACCATTTTTTTTTTTTTTTTTTTTTTTAGATTCCATATATATGTGTTAGAGTACGGTATTTGTTTTTCTCTTTCTGACTTACTTCACTCGGTATGACAGACTCTAGGTCCATCCACCTCACTACAAATAACTCAATTTCGTTTCTTTTTATGGCTGAGTGATATTCCATCATATATATGTGCCACATCTTCTTTATCCATTCATCTGTCGTTGGACACTTAGGTTGCTTCCATGTCCTGGCGATTGTAAATAGTGCTGCAATGAACATTGTGGTACATGTCTCTTTCTGAATTATGGTTTTCTCAGGGTATATGCCCAGTAGTGGGATTGTTGTAATGACCTCATCTTAACTCGACTACATCTGCAAAGGCCCTATTTCCCAATAAGTTCCCCTCGCAGGTACTGGGGATGAGGGTTCCAGCATACCTTTGGGGGGGCATAATTTAACCCCAAACAAATATGCCACAAGGTGTCACCTGCATATGAAGTGCCTGACCCAGTGTAGGTGCTCAATGCCAAGGGGCTATTATTACTGCGTATCCAAGATCTACCTTTCCCCAGGCTGTAGCCCTGGACCCCATCATGAAATGTGTACTCTTGGGACACGTCCCTGCGGGACACTCCAGGATGGAAGAAGTGCACCTCTGGAAACAGACACTCCTTTTGCCCCTTATTGGAGGCGACCGTCAGGTGTGGGTGACGTCTTGCCTCAGGGTCGTGGCAGCTAAGAGGCCCAAAGCAACCCCCCCAACCCCGCTGACTTCTCTGGAGGCATTTCCAGGATCCAGCATCTTTAGCAGCAGCCTCTGTGTGGGCACACACCACGCAGTTCCCAAACCAATCTTACCCAGAGTGGGGAAGATTAGACAGCAGCCCTGGCTTGAGGACTCTCAGTCAAGGTCCCGCTCCTCTGAGAAGCCCGTGTTTCCCCACGCATACCTAATGGTTTGCTCTGAACTCCCGTTTCCTTGGCAACAAGCTGAATCTTGCCTGGGTCTTGACAGACCTCTTTAAGTAACACTGGCAGATATCCTAAAGCCATTCTTGAGCAAGTACGGGGTTCCAGGTCTACACCTGGCCTCATTAGGGGGCTCCTGCCGTAGTCCAGGCAAACATCTATGAGGCTGGATCAAGGCACTGACTGCGGGGCTTGAGAAGAAAGTGGATTCCAGATATGTTTATGCAGTGGAAGAGGCCGGGCTTGTGTATCATATGGGCTTGGAGGTTAAGGGAGAGGGAAAGCTGAAGATAATTTAGGAAGGGTTTGTTTCACACTTACAGGCTCTGTGTGCTTGTGTTTGGTTTCCTTTCTATTTCCTTTTCTAACATACCCATCACCTTTTGTCCAAAGTTTCCTTTTGTCCTTTTTATTTTGAAAATGTCAATAGACTTTATTTATTTTGACCTTTTCCTTTAAGATTTGAAAACATTTTGTGAAAATAGCAGAATTCTTACATGCCCCTCACCTGTTCCCTCTATTACTAACATTTTACATTAATATGACAGACTTATTACAATTAATGAGCAGGTATTGATGCATTATTTTTTATCAACTAAAGCCCGTACTTTACTCAGATTTCTGTAGTTTTTACCTAAATGTCCTTTTCCCACTCCAGGAATCCAGCCAGGAAACCCATGACATTTAGTTGTAATGTCTCCTTGGCCTCCTCTTAGCTTTAACAGTTTCTTTGTTTTTGATGATCTTGACAGTTTTGAGGAGCACTCATTAGGTATTTTGTACCATGTCCCTCAGTTGGGATTTGTCTGCTATTTTACTCATGATTAGTCTGGGGTTATGAGTGTGGAGGAGGAGGATTACAGATGTAAAATGCCATTCTCATCACACCATGCCAAGTGTGTACACACCATTAGCACGATTGAGCACTGATGACGTTCACCTTGAGCATCTGGCTGAGGTAGTGCTTGTCAGGTGTCTACACTGTAAAGTGACTGTTTTGTGCCCCCTTTTCATACTGTCCTCTTTGGAAGAAAGTCACTACGTGTGGTCCATACTTCAGGGGTGAGGAGTTGTGCTGCACTTTCTTGAAGTGCAAGTACCTGTATAAACTGGAAGTTTTCTCTATGGGAGATGTGTCTATTCTTCCTTATTTATGTAATTAATAAATCATTTATTTTTCTCAGTATGGACTCATGGTATTTGTATGACACTTTGGGGGTAAAATCCAATATAACTTTATATATTTTTATTTTCAAATTGTTGTAGGATTGGCCCTCGGTGCTCTTCCTGTTAGCTCCCTTCGTACATACTTTTGTCATACCCCTGGAAATACTGCTCTTTTTTTTTTTTTTTGAGCACTTTCTTTTCACACACTACAAGATGCCCCAGGCTCATTTTGCATATTTCCTGTCCCAATTCTAGAATCATCAATTTCTCCATGGATCCCTTGTTCCTTTTATTGTAAAACGCTATGAAAAAACTAGATCTGGGCACTACGTGTGCTCATTGCTACTGGGGTGTCATGGCTTCTAGGACCCCTTGGCTGACAGAGCAAAGAATTATATGTGTGCTTACTACTCTTTATTTATATATCTCTAAATATTTTATATGTAATCATCTGCATATATATTAAGCTAAACAAGAGTGCTTACTGATGTCTCCAACTCTGACCCACTATCACATAGATCATTACTGCCTCCCCTGCTTGCTTCTCTGCAAATTTCCACTCAATAGTGAAAAACCTTGAGATTGATAAATTGTGTGTTAGTGTCCCATTGTCTCTACTGAGCAGCCCCCAGGACCTGGTTATCTCTGGAGGAACTGCTAAAATTGAATTTATAGGCCTGCAAAGCAGCAGCTCCAGGACTCCCTGGGACCTCATCAAAGTGGTGCCTGCCTTCCAGGCTCTGGACTCTGAGAAGCCTGCCTGGTCTCTGTCTGTGAAGCTCTTGACAGGGCAACAGTGTCTGTTATTCAGGTGTCTGAACTGACAATCTAACTCTTCATGCCTGTTTGGGTTGAAGCCACCTGTAGCTAAGTTTGGGCTGCTCGATCTGTCCACAGGAAACTATCTCTTTTCTCTTTACATTTTTTTTAAAATTATTCTTTTCCATTGTGGTTTATCACAGGATATTGAATATAGTTCCCTGTGCTATACAGTAGGACCTTGTTGTTTATCCATCCTATACATACTAGCTTGGATCTGCTAATCCCAAACTCCCAATCCTTCCCTCCCCCACCCCTCTCCCCCTTGGCAACCACAAGTCTGTTCTCTATGTCTGTGAGAGTCTCTCTCTGTTTCATAAAAGTTCATTTGTGTCATATTTTAGATTCCACATATAAGTGATATCCTATGGTATTTGTCTTTCTCTGTCTGACTTCACTTAGTATGATAATCTCTAGGTCCATCCATGTTGCTGCAAATGGCATTATTTAATTCTTTTTTACGGCTAAGTAGTAGTCCATTGCATATATGTACCACATCTTCTTTATCTATTCATCTGTCGATGGACATTTAGCTTGCTTCCATGTCTTGGCTATTGTGAATAGTGCTGCTATGAATATAGGGGTGCATGTATCTTTTGGAATTAGAGTTTTGTCCAGATATATGCCCGGGAGTGGGATTGCTGGATCATGTGGCAACTCTATTTTTAGTTTTTTGAGGAACCTCCATACTGTCTTCCATAGTGGCTGCACCAACTGACATTCCCACCTACAGTGTAGCAGGGTTCCCTTTCTCCACACCCTCTCCAGCCTTTGTTATTTGTAGACTTCTTAATGATGGCCATTCTGACCGGCGTGAGGTGGTACTTCATCGTAGTTTTAATTTGTATTTCTCTAAGAATTAGTGATGTTGAGCATATTTTCATCTGCTTTTTGGCCATCTGTACGTCCGGGACAGGCTCCACGGTCATACTGTCGAGATAAGAGCCCCGAGCTCAGCGGGAGGAGAGAGCGCACACACCAGTCCACCAGAACCAGAAGACTGGGGGCTCCCTTCTTTGCACTTTGGCGGCAGGTAGAGCAGGCCCCCTGAGACGGGCACACTGGGCGGTGCAGGAGAGGAGTGCCGTCACCCTGGGCGCTGACCTGCAGGTGCCGCCCGGCCCGGGCTGCTTGCGCTTACAGCCCGAGGCCCGCTGATGCGCGCTCAGCCCCTTTCTAGGGTTCATTGACTGGGGCACACCTTCACTTTTAAGGAGTAGGTTGCTCTCCTCTTGGTCGTGGACTTCCATAGGCCTCCTGACCTGGGACCACAGGGAGATGCTCCTATTTAAAATCCACTTTCCCATTCACCTCAGCCCGTGGGGAACTTGCTTACGTGTAACTCTACAGAGAAAGGGGAGATTGTGCAGACTGTAATATCAAGCTCTCTGCTTTTCACCAAAGGCACCTTTTGATTTAAGAAATCTAGGCTGCCTGGCGTCAGTAAAGAGAGCAGCGGCGTACCTCACGCCAGCGCTGAGTCCCTCTAGACTTTGCACCGCATGTCTGCGCACTGGCGTTGGCTGAGCTCCCGCCCTCCTGGGCTGGGTAGAGGCAGCTGCCCAAGCTCCCGCAGGAGTAAAGGGGACGCGAGAAGGGGCTTCACAGGCTGACCTGTGACAGCCACATAGAGTCGCCGAACCACTCGTGCCCGGGCCACCAGAGGAGAGGCCAGGCTGGTCCCGAGCCCTGGGCTTGACTTCTGTTCCCAGGGCGTCCCAGGCGACAGTGTCTAGGACAGTGGAAAGGCTTCTCAACCGGAAAGGGTGGCTCAGAGAGAGAGAGGGCTGCGTCACAAGTGCTCCAGACTCTGTAAGGGTGACCCTGGAGGCCGAAGCGGGCAGAGCCACGTGAGTCTGGCGATCGATGGCGGACTCACTTGCCACCAGCTCTGCCCGAGCCTCCTTCAGCCCCGTGGTCAGCCCGGGGCTGCCCGTCCACCAGCCTCGGCCTCGTCGCCCTCGCTGCCGGCTGTGCCGATACCAGCCGCGGCAGGGCCCCGAGGGCTCAGCACCACGCGGGCACACACGTGACTGAGCCAGCTCGCACTGGTCAACGACGTAAATTCTGGAA